>NC_065524.1:14457504-14507114 GCF_006386435.1 Epinephelus moara
CATGGAGATGTTGGTAATTTGTTTGTAACAATGATTGATTTGCTCCATAAGCGAAAAACTGATGTTTAAAATTGCCATTTTTACATTGACCCCAATTGTTCACATTAGAGCGAAATTCAAAATGCTGTCAAAAATTCAGTTTTTGAGATAAAATTCTGAAATTTGCCACACATCATCTACCATGACTCTAGAATTTTGTCTTTTTTTCATGAACATTGAAGATTTATTTAGCAAGAATTTGCATGTATATGTTTACAGTACCGTTTACGTAACGTTACGAAACGTAGTTTTTGTAGGACAGTGCAAAGTTTGGTGAGTTTTAACCCATGGGAAGTATGATTTCCTCAGAAGAAGAAAGAAGAAGAATACCTAGGATTACAATAGTGTCCTGGCAGCTTAGCCCGGACCCTAATGAAGCAAAAGCAGAAACAGGATATTCAGATGGCAATATAGCAACAACAAGTCCTATCAAAACATAAAGTAAAGTCAGGATTAAGTTGCAACAAAAAGACAAAAAATACAAGATAAAATATGCAAAATGTCAATTTAAATAAGTACAAATAAAAAGAATAAAAGCAATATAAGTATAAAGAGACAAAATTGAAATAAAAATAAGACAACATCACATAAAAGCAAGTCTTTTAAGCAAGCTTTAAGAAGAAATCATTGGCTCTGCAAGCCTTATCTCCTGATGCAGGTCATTCCAAAGCCGAGGGGCCCTGATAGGCTTGATTACATTTAGTTTAAGCTGCGATTTTGGAAGAGCCCCACAAGACCTAGGGCTGTGAACTGGCTTTTATGGGGTCAACATTTCTGCTGTAGCTCGGGGCCAGACCCAGACAAGCTTTAAAAATGATCAATAAAATCTTAAAGTCAAATCTGAAATGAACAGGGAGCCAATGGAGAGAAGCCAGGATTGGGAAATTTCTGTCAAAACCAGTTAAAGCCTGGGTGGTGCATCCTGAACGAGCTGGAGGAGATTATTGAGACTTAAAATTCCTTGGCTTGTCCACTCAAATGCTTTAAAGCTAGACAGAATTCACCTTTACAAGCGAACAGTTGTACTTTATTCACCCTTTTTGTGATGCCTTTTCTCCTTGTTCTGTATTTGAATCCATTCCTCCCTCCTCTTACAGTTACTAAGGAAGAGGCACATTGGCAATGATATCGTCACCATAGTATTCCAGGAGCCCGGAGCCCTTCCTTTTACTCCAAAGCACATCCGCTCTCATTTCCAACATGTGTTTGTCATCGTCAAAGTCCACAACCCCTGCACTGATAACGTCTGCTACAGGTAAACACAACAAGCATGCACTACGCCTGCAAGGCTCTCTCAAAGCTATTCTACCCTGGCTGATGAAAACGGAAAGGGTGAAAATGCAACATCTGTATTCGGTGGCGTCGAGTCAAACTGCCGAACATTAGAGCGCTTCACCATGGGATAAGACGCAAACTAATATCCTCAAGACAATTTAGGGGAATGTGTTTATCTTTTGATGTGCTTTGCATAAATGTCTTCATGGCAAATGGCTCTACATGAACTTTTAAGAGCACTTAATTTGAAAGAATAATAATAATAGCCTGCTGAGTGCTTTCTGTGGTTTCTGTCATGACTTTATAGTAATGTGCAGGAATCACGGGGCTCTTTTGATCTGTTCAGTGATGATACAGTTATTATCTTCAGAGACACCTTGAAATTATGACTTACGACTCTCTCCTCGAGTGTTTCTGAAGTCAAGACGACTCTTGTTAATAACATAGCATTTGTTGAACAGAGCCAGATTAGTCTGAGCTCCTCTCAGTCTTTCCGCTGGAAATAATTTCCCTGAAAGCCATATAATTTCAACACTCTTCAAATGGCTGCTCATTAAACGTACAGTTCAGTATATTTCTTCACTTCTTTTACGTTCTCTTAACTGTCACCGCTGCTTATGATTAATTGATTCCATCCTGTTTTCCAGCGTGGCCGTGTCCAGATCTAAAGACGTGCCTCCGTTCGGCCCCCCTATACCCAAGTCTGTAACTTTCCCAAAGTCAGCAGTTTTCAGGGACTTCCTGCTCGCCAAGGTCATCAATGGAGAAAACGCTGCGCACAAGTCAGAGAAGTTCCGAGCCATGGCGACTCGTACGCGGCAGGAGTACCTGAAGGACCTGGCTGAGAACTTTGTTAGCACAGCTACTATTGACTCTGCTGTCAAATTCAGCTTCATCACCCTCGGAGCCAAGAAGAAGGAGAAGGTGAAACCCAGGAAGGATGCACATCTGCTCAGCGTGGGGGCCATCACCTGGAGCGTCCGTGCCCGGGACTTTGGCCAGTCGATAGATGTGGACTGCTTGCTCGGCATATCCAATGAGTTTATTGTGCTCATCGAGGAGGAATCAAAAAATGTGGTCTTCAACTGCTCTTGTCGTGACGTCATTGGATGGACCTCAGGGATTATGAGCATTAAGATCTTCTATGAGCGCGGGGAGTGTATCATGCTGTCTGCCCACGACAACTGCGGAGAAGACATCAGGGAGATGGTGCAGAGACTAGAGGTAAGATCCTTAAAGACTCAACTGTACTAATCTCTGTAATTTTAGAAGTCTTAATGTCCTCTGGAATAGACCATAGGGGAGAGTAGCTGATCCTTTGTAGCATTCTCTATACTCATGTCTTGAACATCAGTCTCAAATCATATCACAGCACACAACAAGATTTTAAAACACTGTATCCACCTCTCAGAGGGAGTAATTCATTCCCTGTAGGAGTTCACTGTGGCTAATTGAGGGTTCTGTCTTAGTTTGGCATCCAGTTTATTTTTGATACAATGAGCATATTTCAGTAAAAACAATTAAGCCGTCACAGCAGTGGTGTGTCAAAATTGGTTTTAATGGGTCGGCCAAGGTGCAGCCCTGGTTGGCACTAATACACAAACATGCACACATTAAAAAAAGACTTGAGCATCAACATTAGCTAAATATTGATGACATCTCCTCCCGTTCAGCCACAGGGCAAGTTCTGTGCTCTGGAAAAACAGAAAAAAAGTCTAGGCTGTATCTTGCTGTGCATGCTGTATTTATCTGCTGCTCAGTTTGGTCACTCTTTTGGAAATGACAACATGAGCATTGGTCTCGTCTTTTCTCTACTTTGCTGGGGCTGCATGTTTGTTGTTGTCTTCTCTCTAAAGCCCAGTACTGACCAAAGACTAGATGAGACAATGCATCAGCTTCATAGCAATGACTCTCTCCGCTTTAACTTCACACTTGTCAGACTTTTTATGCCTCCATGCTGGTGACAGTCGTAGCCGGAGGCCTTATGTTTTCAGGTTGTCCGCCCCTCCCATTCCTGTTAACAAATTGAACACCTTGAAGGAATTTTCTAAAATTTGGCACAAGTGTCCCTGTGGACTTAAGGACAAACTAAATCGATTTTGGTGGTGGTTGAAGGTCAGAGGTCAAAGTCACTGTGACCTCACGCGTCTCTCATTCACATGAAGGCCATATGTCAAGAACACCTTGAGGGAATTTCCTCACATTTGGCACAAATGTCCACATGTACGCAACGATAAAGTGATTTGATTTTGGTCACTCATCTATATTTGAAGTATTGTCTACTGTCATGGCTATATATGAGTCTGGACAGACATGGATATAAACTGCAACTTGACTGGTTGGCACAAGGCATACAAGTGCGAGGTGATATTCCTAGGTTGTAGATGGATATAATTTATAGCATCTAAAATATGAATGAGGATAGTGATAGTGACATACTTGCTACAGTTGCCACTCTAGTAGTGATGAAATGATAGCCCCTTTTACACTGCCAGATTTTCTGCCAATGTTGGGCCGTTTTGCCGGCAAGCTGCGAGTGTTTAGACACACAGAGCCGGATTGGCGAGGTGATCCGAGGTGCCCAATTTTCTGCCTCATAGGATAGTCATATTGGCAGAACCCTTTTAGTTTAAGAAGACCGAGGCTGTTGATGACGCCGCACGTGCGAGCCACTGGCAGTGAATAAACAGAAAACAGCTGATAGCAGGAATTAGCAAGCAGCTAGTAGCAAGAGGGAAACGCAAACCTGACAGACACAGTAAAGATGAGCAACTGGGGAGACAAGGAATTGCACACCCTCCTTGCCCTCGCAAACGAAGAGGCCATTAACCATCAGATGATGGGGACGGTGAAGGACGGGCCGACTTACAAGAGAATCGCCAGAGGACTGACCAGCTGCGACTTCCCTCCCACGTCACTACGTCACATGCTGACCTTCACGTTTTGTTACTTGCTCACACCCCCCATTGCTCCAAAAAAGGCACATTCTGTATAAACAAAAGTAGGCAGATGGCATTTTGCCACACTCCGCGATTTTGTTTTTATACTGCCAATGCTGAACAAAGACGGATTGGGCTTTCCTGCAAATTTGCACAATTCCTATTTACAAAAGGCTAAAGAAAACATAAAAAACTAGAGGGTTTTGGAGAATTTTTAGCTGTTCATGGGTCCCTCAGAGGAATGCCCAGTGGACTCATACTAATTTATACCAAGAACTACAACAAGATCTCCCCTCTTTTGTCAATTTCTCCCGTCTATTCCCCGAGCAGTTCCTCGTTTAGAAGAGCTGGTGTTGCCTCTAATCAGCAGGGAAAAAACTAACTCTCAAGACAGCATATCACCAGGGGAACAGCTAAAGATAACTCTTCCCAAAACTTTCCCATTTCGACCAGCTGACAGTTTGTAACTGACATGACCAGCTGACATTGCTACAAGCTGATTGCTTGTGTCAAGCTGAGACAGGCCAGCTCACACCACTGCTACTTTTCCCTGCAACATTCTAAAACATGTTAGTCTCATCATGAATCTTTGTTCTGAACTGGGCCTGATAAGACCAACAGCCAAACATATTGGTCAGTGCTACTGCACCTTTGTTGGCAGCTGATAAAATGGCTATTTCATAGCTTATGAAAACCTCTATGTAGCGGTGTTAGTCCCACTATCTACTGAAAAAGCCCTTATTTGTTCTGAAAAGGAGTCCACCAGTATATCCCTCTTAAAAAGAGACCTATAAGTAACCCCCATGAAACACAGTAGTAGTCTGTCATCAGAACTGCCCAGTAAATCTATTATGACTGTGTTTCACACATAAGCTGCAGGCCTGTGAAGGAAAATGGATGCCTTTACTTTAAACGATGCAGTGAGGCATTTTACTTTGGGATAGTTGTGGTCGCTCTGTGGTGAAACAATGCATTCTGCAAATATTGCTCTTACCATTGTAGCTTTACTACTTACCACAAACCTTGTTATTCTATTTTCACCATTATGCCAGCATGACTGTTGCTTGCTCAACCTATATCTATCTTGTCAAGTCTCATGTGTTGTAACTCTGCTCTGAGCTTCTGGTATTTGGCTGACAGAATGGCTGACAGAATTCCCCCAAAACTATTTGTTTTTCTGACCTCGTCTGTCTGCCGGGTCCTCTTTGGGTTGTCCAGAGACAGGAGTGTCTCTTGAATGTGAAATTGTAAAGTGAAATCAGAAGAGAGGATTATAGACCTCCTGATGATAGCTTTTTTTTTTTGGCTTAAAACATAGAATCAGCAGAGGTGTATAGTTAAACGTTTAGGTCACACAGGTACAGATGTTGTCCTGCATTTGATCAGAATAAAACATTATGAAACAGCATTTTCATTAAAAAAAAAACACACAAATCCGGAGCTACTCCCTGTGGCAGACAGTTAATGGGAGTGAAAGATTAGCGATTATGTGACTTTGGCCCATGCTTGATTTTGCGGATGTCTGGGCACAGGTACAGGAGGAAGTAGCTTAAACAGGACACCAACCCAGTTTTGAGGGGGAGGAGAGGAAACAGAGGCACGTTTTTCTGGGGGTCTGACAGACTAAGAATAGAGGACACTTGGCCTCACTTCTTCACTCCTCTTGAGAGCTATCCACTTATTTTTATTAAACCCTTTTTGTACTTCAGCCTTGGCCATCTGTACAACTCTGCGGCTGTGGTTACATCGTGTGATTTTTTTGGGGGGTCTTCTATTCTACAAAAATAGGTCAAAACACCTGGTTCCTCAGTCGGACGCTGGCATGCGATGCCCTGTTTCCGCTCCTTGTGTTGGTGCATAGGCTTTGCTTTTCCCATTCTAGTTTCCACAGTTTGTTTACTGAACCTCTAATCAGGCAGCCCTTTGTTTCCTTTTAATAACATTGAGGTTGAATCCCAAAATCCAAACCTGAGCTGTGCATGACCTTATTTCTGCCTGCCTGCCTGCATACTCTCCACCACTTATCCCTTTGGCAACCTCATCAACAGTCTCGAAATTTCCAACAGACCCCAGCCAGCGTATCATTGGTTCAGCCAGCAACATGGGAGTAACAATCCATTTCCTGCGAAAAACATAAAAAAGAACCTCATTCTTCTGAGGATTACGAGATAATTTACACCTTTTCTATTATCGCCTCTCGCAGTGAACTATTTTCAGAAGAGCTTGGAAATTAGAACGGGCAAAAGTAAATGTGCACATGAGCACAAAGATTTTGCATATCAACCACCTCAAAAAGATCCCGAAGAAGTATTTACCATAATTAATCTTAAAAGGACACGGGTGTCATTCAGTGTCTACTCAACTCATCATAAGAAAGGACAGAGCAGGATATATTAGCATTTGTGATTAGCCAAAGGACATCGCTTCCTCATTCACTATGCTAATATCCTCTCACATTTACCGTCCACTCACCCACGGGATTTGTGAGGGATATTTCACAGGAAAAAGCTCAGAATAAGTATTAATAATAGGGTGGCTATTTGTGTTACTCACACAGACAGTGGAGCAGCAGCAGTATGCACATTTGGAAATGAGCTGACCGTGCATACTTTGCCCCAAAGGTGTCTGTAATGTCCCAGAGGTTGACTGGAATCATGTTTCACTGGAAGGATTTACAGACTGCTGGACCTGTGATGTAATGCGAACCAGAGTGAACAGATTGCCCACTGTAACACACAGAGGCGCCCGGTGTGAGAGCACAACTAAAAGCTTTGTGATAACATCCCGATCTTCAGGGTGTTGCTGAGATGGGTGGCCGCATGTTCGACTTTTATGAGACAAGTTATCTTGGCTCAGTTGGCATATATATATATATATACATATATATATATATTTTGTTTCCTGAACAAAGTACAGGCAATCTCCAACATTGCGTGTGTTTCTGTATGTACTGTATGCATCAGCAGCACTACACATGAAAGCTTATCACTGCATCTGCTGTAGATTTGAGTGAGAGAAGAGTCAAATTTGCAGAATAAAATGAGGGGAAACTATGATTACAGTAAAAACTGTTGGTAAGCGATAAATAATTTCATGTAATTTCTCTGCAATTATTCTCTGGTTCTAGCATCTCAAATGTAATAATTTCATACTCTTTTTTTTTTGTCATACATGCAAGTAAATGGAAAACCCTAGGGTTTAAGAAAGTCAGTCAGATAAAATAAGGTATTCCAATACATCCTGTTTGGCTGCTGTAGATTATTATGGCTATTTTTCACTATTTTCTGACATCTCGCAGACAAAATGTTGAAAAAAATGATCAAATTAATGGATCATGACAAAATTGTTTGTTATGGTATAATCTGTTAGTTAAGTGGTTGCAACAAATTAATATATTTATGATTGATTCATTGTTTGATCTATAACAGGTCCAAAAATATTTTTAGAAATGCCCAAAGTGACATCTTGACTTTGCTTTTTTGTCCAACCAGCAGTCTAAAATCCAAAGACATTCAGTTTAATACTACACATAACAGAGAAGAACAGTTTTTTGCCGTTATGCTTGATTAACAACTTGAAAGAAATACTACTGATTTTCGACCAGCTTTATGTTATAACAATGTGGGTAATATGCATTAACGAACTAAACTTTCCTACATGTTACTAGCGACCAGATCTCCCTGCTCATCTCTTGGCTCAAAAACGCATCATCCAGCAGATTTTCGCTGGCTTTGGGCTGTTGTTCGAACTACAGATTGTATTTACACATTTTCGTGTGCCCACCCAGACACAAAGAGTGTAGAAGTGGATCAAGAGAGAGACACGCCCCTCTCTCTCTCACTCTCTTTCAAATTTAAATTCAGATGGCTTCATTGGCATGATGTCTTTCTCTGTCTCTCTAAGCCTCCCTACGAACCCTATTTCTCGGTTAATATGTTGTCAGAAACATATTTTAGTGCACTGTTTGGCTACGAGAATTTGTACACAGGAAGTTGGCACCATACTGTTTCCTGTATTGTAAGAACAAAAAAAAAATACTGAGATCAAATGGTAAATCTAAGCAGTGCTGATCAAATATGAACCAAGATTCTGTTACTGTGTTGCCTATTTCTCACCATGACTGCGTTTATAGAAACATATTTTAGTTTACTGTTAAACTGTAATTTAAGATTGTTTGTCAGCAGCCGCCCACCATATTATTTCCTGTGTCAAAATTGCCAAGCTCACGTTACATCACCCACCAGCAGGAGCATTTATTGGTCTGGCGGGGCCCAGTGCATTCTAATAGTTGTAGGTTTTCTACCTTTTGAACGAGTGCCACAGCCCTTTTTGTCTGTTTTCTCTGGTCATGTAGCACCAATGTCAAAGTATGTGTGTCTTTCTACTGCACAGACAGTCTAGTTATATGAAAAGACAATCTTTCAATCAGTGGAATACTTATGTAAATGATGACTAGATTGCCATGTTTGCTGTTGATAAATCTTTTGTCAGCTATCAGCCATCCAATTATTAATCAGCACCATTTTGAGGCTTTATCGTTAACTGCTGACATTAATGTCTTGCTCAGGCTACTCTTGCCCCATTAAGCAAAATTGTGTCGTATCCCACCAGAAGCCACTGTCCTAGATCTACAAATTGATTCACAAATATTCAGCCCAGAGGAAACAGGCGACCCTAGATTTCCCAATCTGTGCTTCAGTTCTTTGAAGTTGAGTGGGATGACAAGGTTTTGTCATGTCTGTGAAACATGCTACTACAGATGGTGTCATCAGTGTCAGAGCTCCCTCTGACTGTCAGACCTCTCACTGACGATCATCGCCAGCAACACTACTAGACAAGAGATTTGAGTCTGGTGCTGTTTGTTTCTTTAGGGCTGTGCTGTGGTTTTATGTCACCAGTCACACACACGCACATCCACGCTGCCAGACTTCATGTCACCATCCTTCATCAGAAGAACTTTACAGACCACAAATCCCTCCTATGAGATAATGAGTTAGATTCCGCTGTTATAGATTCAGGCCATTTGGAGGAGAACCTGTGCACATTAGTTTTCTGGATGGACTGAATAAAGGGCGTTGATGAAAGCATTTAGAAAGCCATTATTTAGGCCTAATGAATTTCTGACAAAGGGCATTTTGATTCATGATCCCTAATACCCAGACCAATGTCTTCTTCAGACACAGGCCATTTACTTCCAGACTTCACCCCCAAGAGAGCTTTCGGACTTCAAATTTCCAATTTCTTTTGCCCTTGATGTTTTATGCAGAGCGAGTGTTTAGTTTGTGAAACATTTCACCAATATAGTTTTATCTCTTTTTGACAGATGAATCTTTTTATTGCAAAACTGAGACTGTGACATTGCTTATTTTACCAACAGGACCAGTCGTTTCCTAAGTACATAAAGTTTTAGGGTTGTGTCTAACTATGAGATCCATCATGGTTGTCTCGGGTCCCCTCTCACACAGCGGGGTAGGATTTCTGCCAGTGTGAGAATCTGGTGGAGTGTTGACAGGCCATAGTCTGAGTTAATGTGTCCCTGAAGCCAGCTGCCACTCTGAGGCAAATGGAGGCAGTCACCCACAACTGAAGCAAGACTAATCTGATGGGTGATTAAAGCTCATTGGATGCAGTGTGAGGTTGTTTTCCAGTGGTTGTCACAAGAAAACTTGTCGAGTCCCATTGTGTACCCGCACTGCAGTGTAGCATGTATATTAACTCAGTCACTTCATGACATCAAGGTAGGCCGCCGCTTTTCATCTCTGCTAAGTGTGGTGGTCGTATGTTTTTACTGAAATGTTGCTGCTGAAGCAAGGGGGTTGCCTGAACTTCAGTTGAACCTGAATTGCATTAAAGCAGAGGCTTAGGCCAGGCCACCGCTGAGCAAAGTGAGCAGCTTCATTTGCATGCAAGTACGTGATTGGACCAGAACCAGCATTAAGTTTCATCCAAGCACACAATTGGACCAACAGCGACTGTCCGCCAAGTAGCCGCGGGTGAAGTCTCAAGTCTCTGGCTGCAGTTGCCAATATTTTGAGAAAAGGGGTGAAGAGATCATATTGTGCTCATCAGCTGCCAGTTGATACAGATTATGTGTTGGTGAATAAATGTGCTCCAAACTCCTTATATGGAATCCACTCTGGTCAATGGGCAAGGCAAGGAAAGTTTGTTTTTATTGCACATTTCAGCAACAAGGCAATTCAGTGTGCGCTACATAAAACATCTACACAACATGCAAAAGGATCACATTATGAAAGGCCATTTAAATACAATTAAAACAGTCATTAAAGAGCCAAGCGAATAGAAAATCAAAACAAGCTAATGGACATTACCATAGAAGTAAGTCCCTGTCTCAGGGGCCCAGCTGATCCACATTCCCTACACAGCACCCACAGAGCCACAGCACTGTAGTTAAAGTGTCCATAGAGACAGGTGCATATTTGCATGTGCAGTACATGTGTGTTTAAGCTGCTTTCATTCAGCTCTGAGGCTAAACCAGTTAGCTCTGTCATGTACCCTCTTATTAACTTCTGTTTTGAGAGGTTCTTTGAATTAGCCAAACAAACATGCTCGTGCTCTTCTGCCTAAGGACAGGATTTTACTCTGCTCTAATAGTTGTTTTTTTTCATGTGTTTGATGTGTGTTCCTTGTGTAATAAAACCCACAAACATCTGTTAAAAAAAGATGCACATTGAACACTGTTGAAGGGTTCTGTTAAAATAAACTGTATTAGCTTAGAAAGTTCTTATTAAAGGATATTAAGATCACTCAACTTCCAGTCTTTCTCCATCCAGCTCATGCTTGTTTTCTGTTTTCTCAGTGTTTCATGTGTCAGACTTTGATTTCTGCTGAAGTGTTTCTGAAGTGCTGCTGTCTTTATGCCTCTGGATCAGTGCAATCAGGACAAAGTTGATGACATTGATTTTGATTCTGGTTCCAGATCACCACCAGAGGCTGCGAGACGTCAGAGATGACCTTGCGTCGGAATGGCCTCGGACAGCTCGGCTTCCACGTCAACTTTGAGGGCATCGTGGCCGACGTGGAGCCCTTTGGCTTTGCCTGGAAGGCGGGGCTGAGGCAGGGCAGCCGACTGGTGGAGATCTGCAAGGTGGCTGTCGCTACTCTCACCCATGAACAAATGATCGACCTGCTGCGCACATCCGTCAGCGTCAAAGTGGTTATAATCCAGCCTCATGAAGACGGCGCCCCCAGAAGGTAACTCCTTGCCTTTGTTTTCTTACTTTCACTTAAAAACGACAAAAAAAGATGCTACAAAACATATGCAGGCTTCTTATTGTCTTTGTTTATTTGCTGCTGTGCTGTGGTTAGTGAAACGGAGAAGCAGGTGCTCCTTAGAAATCTATGAAGTCACAACAGAAGAGTAGTTTCTTTTTCTCATTTTTCCATGCAGCTGGCGTAAATTAACTTGACATTTGCTCTCATGTTTGATGATTAGCATAAAGAAATGCTTACATACTGTTTTTGTAGCACAGGGGTTGATGTTGTTCTCTGCTGATTTCTCTGGAGAGGGGACTCTCTTTGTATTGATGTGGCTTTGTTGCAAGAGAAAGCTCCAGCAGGGCTGTAGAGTCACGCAGACACGGACAGTCAGCGTTTCTCCCTAATGATAATGAGAGGAGCGTTTTTGATTAATGACTCAACTCTCGCTGCCATTGTCTGACAGCTCACATTTGCAGATTGCTTTTTTTCTAACCTCGCCCAATCTTCTATTCAGCAATTAGGATGGGAGTGTTTGGCTTTTTAGGGACACACACCCATGGGGTACACTCCATCGCTCCCATGATAAAAAGAGAGAAGCATATTTCAAATGATCTTTTGTGATGGGAAGAGATGAAGGTCTGTCTGAAATGTCTGTTCTGAAAGCACATCTGCTTGTTTTGTCTGTGAGGGACAGACAGCTCTGTGAACTCATATCCATCACTCTTTCACACTCACATTTTCGACATCTTTGTTTTGGTCGTGCTTCGGGCTGACAGATTTGTGTACCAGCAAATGCTTTTACCACTTTGGTCACAGATAACCGCAGCAGAATGACTTGACAGTGTGCAGAGGGAATAGCTCCACTTAATCCTGTTGTGATGTTGGAGGTAATACCTGTACCTGTGGATGACAATTAAGTAATCATAATGTAGGTTTACGCTGTGTGCATATGTGTTAACCCCGTGCATTTCTAAACAAAGTGTTGATGGCTGAAGAATCTTGATAAATGACAGTGGATAAGGGGTTTTAGATGACATCTGTTATTGAAGATTAAGTCTAATGCATATTTCTGGAACATGATATTAATGACAGGCTTGCTAAAAAAGTCCTGTACGAATACAATCTTCAGCAGCGGCCTGTATAAATGTGTCATTATGTCAGAGACTACATACTAGGCACGTGTTTAACTGTGTTTCAACTTTTTGCTCTGGTCTGGCAACAGAGGGGTAACATATTTGCTCCCCCAGATGGCGGGCGAACACGCCTCGTCTGTGAATCCAACACAGCAGCCTCTCTGGCAGAACCGACGTCTAATCCTCTTACCACGATCTGTGATGATACATGATGATACAATCATAATCGCAGTTCAGAGAAGCAGAAAGCAGACAAAACAAACATCTTCCAAAAACGGCTCTGTGTCGACAAGCGTGTGTCCGGCTCTGCGGAGATGTGGTTACAGAACGGAGGATTCTGTAAGGGAAGCTTTTTGACATGGTATTTGTGCCAGTGGAAGGCATCTGGCTTGGTTTCACTGATATCACAGAAGCCTGTGAAGGCACTTTAGACAGCCAATTGAGGATGGTTTTAAAAATACATACGCTATATAGCACTGTGCCCAAAGGAAAAAATTATATCATGCTGTATGTCCATAATGGGTGGTATGATGCATAATTGAGTGAGCTTGAGCCACATATGGCGTTGCTAACAGATGCATCTGGCAGATTAGTAGGTATTACTGTAGATGGCTATACTGGTCAGAGCTGTTGAGCTGCACTGGGAGATTTCCCCGTCTTACTTAAACACAGTTTCTCCTCATCGTCCCATGAGAACCAAAAGGCTCCATCACGGGTCCTGTGAATTTTCTCCCAAGGCTCCAACAAATCGAGAGGTGAGAGGTCAGGTGAAGAATCTCGAGGGCCCTCAACTCTTTTCGCTGCTGCGTCTTTGAGTTGCTAAAGTGTTGCAGTCAACAATAAGTGCTCCAGTTTCTCCACTATTATCTCAAAGGAAAGGAATTCAGCAGGGGCCCGAAAGGCCCCAGTCAGTCCCCTGTGGCCAGAGAGATGGGGGTTTGTCTAACAACAATGGACAAGAGTCTCATGACCTCCAGACAATGTACCCTGGCTCCACACTGCTACCATGACATGGAAAAATGTTTTCATAAGCACATGTTGGGGCTGGAAGATGTATGTTTCCTCCTTGGTGTTTTTAAATTGTCAGAATAGTCTCTTATTTTGGGATTCCTTCAGATTCATCAAGGACTGATGGGGTCATCTGGTCACTAAGATTATGTTGTTGTGTTTTTTTTTTTAGGGAAAAAGAACATTTAGTCCACTGTGTAGAACTGTTTAGAGACAAACCACCTAAAGCTGGGTATGCCCTTAACGGGGTTTACCCTTCTCAGCCTGAAGCCAGTGGAGATATGCCTCTAATATTAGCTGTACCTTGTACTGTATTTATTTACACTGGAGGAAGGATGTGGTTTTAGCCCAGTGCAATACCAGAGGCTTTTCCATCATCACTCTGAAAAGCTTTAAACAAGTTCAACATGTTAGCCTTGGATCAAACTAATGAGAAAAAGATGAAAAAGATTAGCTCTTTGAAACAGAAATGCGATGTGCAGAACATGGCAGTGATTGTATGTTTTGGTATATGGTCATCAGAGATGAAGGAGTAAACAAGAGGATCAGTACAATATGGACTAAAATGGATGATTACTACAAGACATACAAACAGTAACAGAAACAAAAAAGCAACTGTATTTTCAGAGTATTGGACTTTTATGTGTTTTTGTTAGAACAAATTGTACATTTTGGCTTTTAATCACAAAAAATATGCTTAAAATGGTGGGTGACCCAAATTTAAGTGGGTTCAACCTGCAGCAGCCCCCTGCTGATAATGAGTATTGCCTGTGACATTCAGTTGGCCACTTGTGACCTTTCCTTTGAAGTGTCATCAGACTTGTCATGATGGATTTTCATCTGGACTGAAGTTAAGCTGGATTTCTCACTTCCCATGCCGACACCCTGTGAAAGAGAGCACCGCTAAACCAAAACTCAGAGAACCTGCATCACAAATTGCTCGGCTTAATCCCCCCCAACATTCTTCACAGGAGGTGTTCTTCCCTTTTAGATCAGTTTGCAAAGAAATCATTGAAAGGGGCTTTTCCCTCTTTTTTTTTGCAATCCAATGCACTTTTCTACACACCTTACTTAATGAACCTCCTGACAGTGTTCTGCAAAGGGCTGGTGGAGGTCACAACCTCTGTGGCTCTTTGCTGTGACATGGAGTCTGACTGTGGGAATGGATTAGCATGTCCATCAGTCGCTGGCCATGTCATCAGAGTGACAGCTCTCTGGCTGAGGTCTAAGGTCCTGTTGTCACACTGATCTATTGTAATTCGTTAAGAGCCTCAAGGAGCTGATTGTTCACCTCAGACTGGCCGCAGACTCTTTATTTTTTTATTGCAAATGAGCAGTGATGTCATTTTAGTAATGCCACTCCATGTTGTGGCATTGTGTTGTCAAATTATTTCCTTTAATAAGTCAGATGTACAGTAGCTGTATTTTTAGTTGACTGAATGTTTGTTTTAAGTTTCAGATGTACACCTCATGGCTCATGTAGGCCATTGTGGTATAATTTATAGCCTCTCACATTTAGCTGGAAGAGCAGCAGCAGTTCTTGGTGGAATCGAGGGAAAGCAGGCAGTATTATTTCTCAGCAGTTCCTGGCTTCCTCCTCTGGATGTGTCTCCTCCACAACCAGCCTCCAGCTCAGGTTTAACTGTTGACCAAACACCCGTTTCCTGCTGTTTCTCTGTGATTTATACACAGCTAGTACGACTCCCCCCCTATACATTACAAACAAGAAGCACATTCCACATACATCAGGCCGATGCGACGGCTATTTCCACTTCCTACCAAGTTTGTAAAGGCACTGAGAGAAAATATTAGGCTCATAAGAGAAATTTAACTTGTCAGTTCTTACTCATTCTGGTGCAAAAAGGAGAGCAAGACACAACGGCTGAGACCTTTACTTGTTGACAAGCTGTTAGCGAGGTTTAGCCTGTTCAGAGAGTAATGATGTGTGGCAGCCTTGCATGACCACACACACAAACAGTTCATCAAGGTAATGAGTGGGTTAGCAGCCCTGTTAAAGACCAATAGACCAACAGTTGAGATGTAACGCTCTTGTCAGCATCCTTTTCTTCTGACATGAACAAATAGAGATTGATAGACCACAGGTTTCACAATGAAGGAAGTAATGATTATATATAGGAATGGCCATTTGTATATCAATCACTCACCCTGTGTTACCTTGAAAGTGTGAAGAAAAAGTTGATTTTCTCACATGCCTCTATGGCAAACGAAGAATCCAAAAAACAGAATATTCTTGATGAAATGAAGTTAAAGGGGTATTGTCCAAGTCTTATTAATCTAGTTGCATTTTTAGTACTTTAGTACAAACAGGCAGCCCTTTCTGGCAGGGAACTCACCCAAAAGTGAAACATATCAATGCTCTTTTCAAAGCCAGTCTCCATTCACAAAAACATGAATTTTACCTCACTGAACATGGGAGCTGCTGTTCTACCACTGCCTTTGTCAGTAGCTTATTTGTCTTATTATGTTAAATTGCAGTTGTTAAGCCCCGCCCTCTTTTTTGCTCCAGTTCATCAAGAATTTTCATTGTTTTTGGATTCTTCCTTCACCAAAAGGATGCAAGAAAATGTTCTCTCACAAATTCAATATAACACTTGATGAGTAATTGATTTACACATGATTATTTCGTGGGTGAGTATTCCTTTAAATCACCAATCTCTGAGCTCCTCATGCACAAATAGTAGCTTCACTCAACAAGATAAATTCCTTTTCCCTTTATGGACATCAGTGATCTTCTGATGCTTTAACGCCACTCATTACTGTCACTGCCCCACATATCAAACCAGTGATGCATGCTACATACATAAAGTAAATAAATAATGTAAACTATGGAGGATGTAGAGCACACCATTGTCAGTCCTTCATCATGAATGAGGCCAGCTTGCCGGTGACATTGACCAGATGTGAGAAAATCTGTGGACGAGGAGGAAGCGAAGGATGATCTTCTAGTTAGATCTTCTAACACCCACAGCTCCAGTGGGAGGCCAGCTGTAAACAGCCCAGCCACCCATGGCCCAGTTTGATGAAAAGGTCTCCCTGAGAGGGATTACTCGCCCCCTCTACCACAGTCTTTGCAATCAGCCAGCGCACCCTCCTAAAACTCCGCTGTGTGTACATGTATGACCACAGCAAAGTATACACAGCTTTCCATCCCCCAGTGGATTCTGGAAAATGGACTTTGGAGGGGGAGGGAGGTGTAATCATTAGGGTCATGCTTGAGATGCTTTTGGAGAGCTAGCAGAGCACCCGGGCTGTTTAACCCCGACCCACCACCCTGTAAACCCCTCGTCCTTCCAAACATATACACCAAGCCCCAGAGATTAATGTTGCATGAAATGGCATCACAGGCCTTGTCCATCCCAGAGATCCTCAGTGTTGTTAGCAGTAATGGGATGGAGACGGAGGGAGGGGAAAGCCTCCTGTGAAGAGCTGCTCAGGGGAGACCTATATCTGATTAAGTGGCAAGCTGAGATTTTCGGCTCTATTAAAATAGGCAAAGTGTTTTCCACTGTTTTCTGTGGGTCTCTGATGTGCCCGCAAACCCTCAGTGTGCACACGCAACTGTGTGTGTTTATTGTTGGCACACACACATGCCTGCACACGGACACACTATATTTAGACGTCTGCCTCTGGCTAAATATTTCTGACAGCATTAGTGTGTTTTGGTGTAGTCATGGTAACGGATGAACGATTCCCCTCCCCCCCAGTTTTTACCCAGGACATCAGGGTCAGTTGTGTTGTACAGTAAACATCTGTTATAACTAATAATTTTCAACCTGTCTGCTCATACAAGAGCAAAATGTTATTAAATTATCAACTCAATGGGCCAAAAAACCCCACAATAAAACATGTAATGTAATCTGAAGTTTAATATTATTGCATCACTAATAATCATTATGATGTTGTAATGCTGATTTATCGGCTGACACAATCATTATAATGACTAATAATGAATGCAATTTCAGCTATTAAGTTTTCTTATTCTCATGATTCATTACATCCGCAGTAATGAAGTGTAATTGTAGATATATGCTCACTGCGGAAGTCACAATTGTGGAAAAATGTGATTCATGATAATTGTTTGGTTCATGATTAATCTACTGTGTTCCCCAAAAGTAATCTCACAACTCTCATCAGCTCCACTTCCAGAAGCAATATGCAGTTTTTCTCAGTGATAAAGCTCCGATAAACCTGCTGCACACTGCCTGCTCAGCAGCACCAAACATGACACTAACAACTTTAGCAACTGCTTACAGCTAAATGTTTGACAAAAATACTACTTGTAGAGGTTAGCTAAGATTTCGGGTTATACTGCAACCTGCAATGCAACTCGGATGCCACTACAGCCTTTTCATCCCGGCCTCGTTGCTAACCTTCCACCCTCTTCTCTGTTTCCTTCCCACTCAGGGGCTGCTCCGAGCTCTACCGCATACCCATGGTGGAGTACAAGGTCGACAGCGAAGGTACACCCTGCGAGTACAAGACACCCTTCAGGAGAAACACCACCTGGCACCGGGTGCCCACAGCTGCTGGACCGCCACTTTCCCGGGGCTCGCCCACGCAGGGCCCTGATCGCCTGCAGTGCCAGCAGATCCTCCAGCAGCACCAGGCAGCTATCCCACGGAGTACCTCCTTTGATAGGAAGCTGCCAGATGGGTCCAGGTAAGGCATGACTATAAAAGACTTTAAATTTACATATTAAAAGAAGTTTTGTGCACTGCTGCATATTAATCCACACACAGTACAGGAGCACTGCTTATCTGCCTGTAGAAGAACATACTACTGTTGGGTCAGTATGTGTGCAATTGTTGTGAGTTTAATTTCCTAAAAACTAGCCAACAATCTCAGCTTTCATCAGCAAGTCTTATTCAGCAGGAAGGATACACAATAAGACTAAAATCACAGTGGTTGAAAGCATTACACAGATCTCAAAAAATAAAGTAATTAAGTCAGAATATCACAATAAGATCAAGTCACTGCAACATAATTGACAACGCTGCAAAAAAAGTAGGTGAATGCAAAAAAAGAACAAAACAAATGAACAAAATTGTGTTTTTGAGACACTTTTGGAAGTCAAGCTTTCTACTCAAGGTTTTTCAGAAAGCCAGGCGGAGCAAAGCACGCGATCAAACATCACGACGCTCAAAAGATCCAGTCCTTTGAGATGAAATCTTTGAACCTTTGAGCCCGTCTCATTTAGAGAAGAGCCGCAGTTACACTTTGAGGGGCTGTTATTGTGTTCAGTTATTTGCATACATATAAATGGGGCATTTTAGTCTGGTGAATTCACGGCTTCGCTTTCATCTCCCTTCAGATGATAAGGCCACACTCAGACTTTGTTCCTGTCCTAGACGGTGTCTCTTTTGGACATCTCCATTGAGCCATGTAAAGCAGTGATTTGTTCATTCTAATGAAACCCCTACAGTCATGATAACCTTTCCAGTGTGTCACACCGACCCCCCCTGGTGTTGCCTGTTCTGACTATACTGGGATAATGGTCGCCTTCTCTGCCTAATCAGAGTCCCTGGCAGCGGGAGCGCTCCATTCTGCCTCGCTCCTTTCTCTCTCGCTCTCTCCTCGTACCCCTCCTACTCCCCCGCTCCCTCCTCTTCCTGCACCCTGCTGAGGAGGAGGTGATGGGGACACTGACACAGCTCAGCTCATCTCATCCAATTACTGCAGAAACAAAGAGAGTGCTCTTTCACGGACCACGATATGTAGCACCCCAGAGGGAGTGGGAGTAGAGGAGGGGGATAAAGGAGACTAAAGAGGGAGGGAGGGAGACAGGAGAAGAATATTATACAGTCGCATATTCCAGGAAAATAAATCAACATATAGAATAATTGATCATATTTTTTGTTTTTCAGAATTTCGATCAGTAGTCTGTAGCAGCATTCCCAACCAGGGGTACTTGTACCCCGGGGGGTATGTCTGCAGTTGCCAGTGGATATGTGGATTGTAGAGCAGCTAAACTAATCTGAAAAAAAAAATAGATATTTAGATATGATTTTTTTAATTTATTTTTTTAAACACATACAGATGCAGCTGTAACACATGAACATGATGTATTGCGATTGAGAGTGCGTGAAAACTGTTGAGCAAGCAGGCAGACAAATCTAAATATATGGTTAAAATACAGAGCTGAAATATGGATAGACAGTTGAAATCAGGGCCATAATCACCTACTTAACACTGGATAGGGGGGACCATTTTCAATCTACACCTTCTGTGACCCAACCCTCGAGGAGGGTGTAGGGGAAATTTCCCCTAGAATACATTATTAGAAACTCAACAGCTTAAATGACCATTTTAGAGTGTTTTGAAACAAAAGTCTTGGATCAGGGGCTCTCAGAGTTTTGATGACTGACTGCCATTGTAGCAAGCCAGCCGCACAAGTGCACACACTATGAATTTTTATATCACATACTATACCATGACATTTTTATGACAGACTAACACTTTACAGAAACTGTAACAGTCGACAGTGATATAGCCAACATATTACATTCCAGTCTCACACTTTTTAAATTATTTTAAAATAATGAAATAGAGTTTCAGTTTAGTGTTTGACATTGATTGATTGATTTACCCACAGCAGTCGAGCAATGTCTTCCGCTGAGGTACTGCTACACCATTTGCACAAACTATACACACATCTGCTGTAACTATACTGGAACCAGTGGTAATAATAATAGTGGAAATATATTAAGGTTATTTATGATTATGATTACATTTGCTAATGATTACTTCAGACGGTGATGTGTAGTTGCCTGTCGTAGCATTTTCTTTATAATTTATATTGGGGGGGGGGCTTCATAAGCGTGATTAAAGCTTTGTTTTCACTGCTTAATCTCTTCAGAACACTAAGACTCAGTTATTACTCGAACTGTCGTCTCATCTCTTTGAGTGGCAGTGCTCATCGGCGGAGAAGCATCACAAAAAGAGGGGTACATTTTGGTCATTTTGCCGACAGTGGGATGGGCATCCCCGCTCGTTCTCCCTCAAATCGCCTACTTGCCATATTAATGTATAAACATCTGAAATATTTCGCTGAAAGTATTTGGTTAAAATAGATTGCTGAATTATGGATAAACAGTTGAAAGAGTTTGTCAAAAATAATGGATAAAACGGTTGAAACATTTAATCTCTGCCACTTTAGATGGCAGCAAAGTTGACCAACCTGACTTACACAGTGATGGCACAGTTGTATTAAAACATCATTGTAATAATACCCACAATTGCATAATTATTAGTGTTAAATAACATCCAGTGTAAATTCAAATTAACATGTATGCAACAGGTGGTGTCAATGAAAGGATATTGAAGTTCGTCTGACAGGGATGTCTGACAACAAAAGGTCGGGAACCACTGATCTATAGAACACACATGAATCTTGATAGCTCAGATAAAGCATCATCCCATCCATACATTTAGCTGAATCCAGACTTGGCACTGTAAAATATGACACCTACTACGCAGCCAACTGGGATTGACCGCTAATCTCTATAGCCTTGAATGTTATTGCAGCGCAGAGAGAAAAGAAAAAGCTCAATATCTCCCCCCTCAGAACTTTACATTATGTCAAGGGAGGAAGAGAAGGAGAACAAAAAGCAGCTGCTGCTGTTTCACATTAAAGCGCCTGGACCCGACTGAGGAGACTAACACTTCAGCCGGGGAGGAAATGTAGCGATCTGGCCAAAGCGTTGGATGATGTGTGCCGCAACTGAGTTACTGACAGTTTAGTGAGTTTCCCATGGAGGTCCAGACAAAGGAAACCTGATGACAAAGCAGAAAGGGAAAGAATTTGTCGCCTTCTGAATGGACGTTTGTTATGTGATTTTTGAATTATGAGGTTCTACTAGATTATTTTTATGAAATGTACCTTCAGATTTCACATCTTTATGCCTTGAAATATTAAAAGAAGGAGGGAGAAAATACACACGTTCTATCATCTGGGATATCATCTTAATTCAGACCCAATCCTAAACGCATTATATGAACAAATAAATGAGAGAAAAGACACAGATGAAAGAGTATTCAGCGAGATCCTGGCTGGAGACTTAATGTGAAAGCCATCCTGCCTCTGTTATTGCAGTCTTATTTCCGTCCGGTCATTTAACCTACTTTGGTGTTGCTTAAAAGGAAGGCCTCGAGGCAGCAGACATAACTCGAGTCCAATGTTTATTTTACACTCGAGACCGTAGTTTCTCCTGACCAGGCGAAAAGTGAGAAAAGAAACTAAGATACTAAGTTTGGTCAGGGCTCATTGCAAGAAAGTGAAACACACTTTGATTAGATTGAGCTGAGATAACAGACAAAGTCTAAGCAGGTAAATGACTAAACTTCCTTTAACAGATCATGTGGGAGAAGATAGTTCAAGAACAGGAGTCAAGTTTGTGTTTCAAGGCAGAAATCTCAAGCATCCTCTCACACTGACGAGCTACTTCTGTCTTTTACTCTACGTACACAGAGAGCCGCACCATCTGGATCACTCACTGAGGCTTATTACCATAACTAATCCATGTTTCTGTTTGTCTTTGGAGAACAAGACACCTTCTCCCTCACTGACAGCTCTCACATTTTCTTAGAGATTATCCACGGTGCTATTCGCTGGAGTGACACCCAATAATAAAGTCATTACCGCTCAACAGTGAGGGAAAGAAGTTTTTCCAGTTGTGAAATATCAGCTTCTAGAGTGTTTAATTTACGCATGGGGTGTAAAATTGTTTCAAATAATAATATGTACCAATAGAGCAGTGTTAAAATGATTAGAATAGCAATTACTATATTGACTATTGACTTGACTGAATTTATCGCCAACAATTTCTACTGTCAGCTAATCTTTCAAGTCATTTGCAGATTCATTAATTCACTTTTTGTTATCATTGTAAATTAAATATCCGCTGGTTTATGACTGTTGGTTGAACAAAACAAGCTATTGGAAGATGTCACCCTGGGCTCTGGGAAATTGTGACTGTAGTTTTTTAGTATTTTCTGACAATTAATTAAACAATTAACCTTCTGAGACCCACCATACACCTATTTTTGTCCTTTTTGGGAGGGACAGAGGATCTATAGGGGAAGATAGAGGGTCAAGAGCTAATACCACATAAAAGTGGTGTACATCATCTGAAAGTGGGAAGCCTGAAGATTAATGTGAGATGCAGCTCCACACTGTTTGTCAAGTTTTTCTTGTCGCAAATCTGTAACAAACATTGTGTTTTGGTTAGGCACCTATTCAAACTTTAGAGTGTCTTATTACACTATGATGGAAGTATATGGTTACCATTCCAGCTCAGTTATGTCTCAGAAATTGTTGCAGCAATTTTTGGGGTTGATACCATTTGTTACACAGTTTCGAGGCTAATTTTAAACATTTTTCATCACTCCAGAATTGATAAAAAAATAGTCAAAAATTCCTCGAAAATACCACTTTAGGCAGTTAGTTGCAGCCCAAAACAGAACGGACAAATGATCTCGCATACAGCCAGTTTTCTATGGCAGCATATTTTACACTTGTGCATCTTTTGCTTCTGCAGAACAATTCAGGATATGGAGAACCCCCAGGTCACCTCGTGTAACAAAGGAGACCAGCACTACCGAAGCTCCCCCAGTAACCAGTCCTCCTCCAGTGATCCGGGACCTTGCGGCAGCAGCACCTGGTCCCAGCAGCCTGGATACGATGGGTATGAAACCAGAGCAGTGTTACTTCCTTTGAAACAGCCTCAAGCAGTCCCTCCAGGAATACGCAGTTTTTCAGTAATGAATGCAGCTACAATCAGTCCAAGCGCTATTTCTGAGAACTTGCAATTTTGCAAAATGACAGCAATTTTTCCACATGAAATGACTAAATCATCAGCCGCACTTTTGGCCAGTTGTCACCTTTTTTGTGTGCGTGTGTGTGTGCAAGGAACGATATCTGACAAAACAATAAAATTATGCCTGCCACGGTTTAATACCACATCCAGAGCTTAAAATTAGGATGATGGAGGATGATGAGTTTCATGTATGAAATTTCTTTTCATTCAACATTCATTATTATAGTTTCCTCTCAATCATCCCAAAACCTTACTTTTTTATGATTTTATTCAGAAGAACATAAAGGCGACCTCACACATAAATGGCCACTCTGTAAATTAAGCCATTCACTTTTATTACAGCCATTAAAAATCCAAGCCAAGTACAGTATTTTTTGGTATTGTAACTTTGAGCACATCTTCTTTCCTCTGCTCAGAATATAAAAAAGGAAGAGCACTTAAGTATGATAGGAAGTGATTAGAAAGAATTCTTTCTTGTCCTTCAGTGTAACCCACTGCGGCTGGAGTGCCATTTTAGCAAACTACACTGTAATTTTGGAGAAAGCAGTTGAAAAGATCTTTTGAGAAAAAATAATCACAAGAAACAGAGAAAGAGAAAGAGGCTTCAGCTGACAGAGACCCTGCAGCTTCTGTCAACATGAAAGTAGCCACCACAATTTCCTTCTGTCATCAAAGTTTTCCAGTTTTCATATGTTTTGACCCCTTAACGGTACATATCAATATACTGTAGATCTCTTTTCAATGCTCAGTTCTTTCTTCCTGCTTTCGATCATATAATGGTATGCAGGGGCTTCAGACTGCACAGGCGTAACATCTGTCAGGCTGAGTCTTGTACATGAGCAGAATCCATCAGAGACCAGTGTCTGTCTGTAAGTGGTTACAGACCATGACAAGAGGCTTAGCTGCACACTGCTGCCTTTCTGTCAGAGGCCTCAAAAGTGCACTGAACTCTCAGGGATCACTGTGCCCTGTCAGAGCTGCCACGACGCAGAGCAACAGACGCGTTGACTGGCCGATTGATCTCCGGTTAGAGTCTGAGCTAAAGATCACGCGACAGCACGGCCTCTGTTCATCCGTCGTAACCTTTATTAGCTCTTAAAGGTCTAATTAAGACCCGCATTGGAAAATCTGCTGCTCTTTTTCTTTTGTCAAGAGCAAGAGAGTGCCTGAGTCGAATGAAAGGAGGTCTCCTGTCAGCGTTGTGTGGCAGCTTCTTTATTCTATTATAAGCTCAAGTGATTCGACCTTAAATGATCTTGAGCTAATTGCTGTACATCTGTGGTAAATCTATTGAAGCCTTTCTCTGACTAGAATACAGAGCTCACTATATAGAGAGAAAATAATTTACAGCCCATTTTTTCTCCTCTTTGTTTCGCCAGGTGTCCCTCCCCTATCCTGCATGAGCGGGCAGGTGACATCCAGGGAGGAGACGGAGAGATCCACAGGGAGCGGGAGCCCACCCTGGAGAGGACCAGGTCGGCAGGTGAGTCTTTCAACAATGATTTTTGCTGTCTATTCAAACCTGGCACTTCTCCACACTCAGCTCTTTTCTTCTCGGTCCACAGAGGCCAAATGGCACATCCCCTCCACCAAGATCCTGAACCCTCTGAAGCAAAGAGAAGGAGGGAAGGACTCACCCAACAAGCTGTCCAGGGTAAATGTCTGACCTACTTTGATTCCAGTTTGACAGAAGCTGCGCACATGACATTTAATGGAAGTGATTTGAAATTGAACTTGTTTTGAAGGGCACGATGCTCCAAAGTATTTAATGCAGCCTCTACAGTACGTGTGCTGTGTTTGGAGTAGATGCCCAACTCTGCAGTGTCAGACCTGGTTTACCCCGCATCAGTGTTTGAATTGGGGTGAGGTCAGATTACCCTTGTTTATGTGCTTTGCAGCAAGCAGCAACTCAATTGGGGTATTCAACCTCATGTCGTCCCCTCTAGCCGCTCTTTGCACTTATCACTTTTCCTTCATCAGCATGCTAACGGGCGTCTCATCTCATCACCATTTCTGGTTGTCTCCCACTTTTCTAGGACACATTTTCCTAGAAGGTTGAATATATTAAGTGCTCGAGCCTCTCATTTTCTCCTTTCTCTATATTCCCCTCTCATTTATCTTTTTTTTTTTGGCCCATTCACTGTCTCTCCTTTCGTCTTTTCTTTCTCCTTTGATGCTGGAGGCTGCCGCATACAGCTAACAACATCTTTCAGTGCTTTCAGCCAGTGTTGCATTAACCTGGGCCGCTGGATAAAAATTTAAACCATTCCCATGGCATTCTCTTTCCCTAATGCACAGAGCCTGTTTTTTAGATCAGAGTAGCTGTTTTTTGATGTGATGTGATTTAAGCTGCCTTCATGATTTAGCAGGGTTTAGCATAGCAGCATGAAGAAAACATTACGGGTCATAATCCTGAAGTCTTAGTTAAATATTCTCTAGTTAAGCATCGAGTTAACCCCCTTCACTGAAGGCTTGTTTTTAGTCAATACATTTAATTATTAGGGTACTGACCTACATTGAGGATGCAAACTGAAGTCAAGACTTCTGGCATGACTTGGCATATTTTTATCAAGCTTGTATCATAAAGAAATTTGGCTTTTTGGTCAGAACTGAGAAAAAAGTGGATGAAAATGTCATACCCCCCTTTAAAAACTTATATAGGGGCCAGATCTCGTGGTTCTCTCACATAAGCACCACATTTTAAAGGGGAACACCACCTAAATTATGAACTCCAAAAAGAAAGAAACATGAGCTGCTCTCCCTCAAAGCCAGAAACCAGAGAGATAAGTCTCAAACATGTGATGTCATCATAGACAATGAATGGAAGCCTGTTTTTTTTTCTTTGGACCCATGGGATGATTGTTTTCTTTTTTATACCCAAATGACCTTTATTTTAATTTAGCGTTCTCAGTTCTGAAACAGAAAATGCACCCATATAGACCAAATCACCATGTTTTCCAACAGTAACTTGTGGGTAGAAACCTCTGAACATACAGTTAAACTGCGCAGCTGAGATATCAAGTCTTGTCATGTTTGGGGTTGCCAGGTAACAATAAAGAGTGGAAAGGGGTTCAAGTTTTTCAGATTTCTATCTGCAAAGAGCAAACATGCTCAAAGACAGCTCTGGACATATGGCAGCAACATGTTGAATGTTTCATTTTTCAACAGATTTTCATCTCATTCATCTAAAATGCATGTTTGAGGCTTTCATATCTCATTAATGACCGCATTCTTGTTTTGGTTGCTAATTTAGCTGTTGGGCCACAGACGAAAGAAAATGTCAACTTGAATTTACCCCAAACTTGCACTCAACATTAGTTCAACTGGCAGTGAGATGTCACAGTCGGTTAGTTGTACATTTGGTTTCTCGAGGATGCTTGCAAGCAACACAGTACATAAAATAAGCACAGCAGGAACATCAGGCAGGTCAGACCAATGATGTTTTACTTTATATCACATATATGTCACATATATATCTGCAGTTCTAATCAGTTGCCAGTTGTCTACCCAGAAGTGGTTGTTGTTGTTAGCCTGATTGAATCTATGCTCAGGACATTCCTCTGGGTGCTCTCAGTGTTGTATATAGCATGTTTCCCATTTCATTGTCAAGGGCAGCATCAGACTTTCATCTTGATGACATCACAAATTTGAGTTTTAGCACTTTAGCACATTTGGGAGAGATTTAGTCATGTTTACTAATATTTTTGGACTTTCTAAAACTACAGGAATAACATGTTTGGATTTTGAACATGGGCGTAGTTCTCCTTGAAGTGGTCACAAACGCATTATGTGACATTCAGCATATTCTGTTTGTACTCCTTCCTGTTGCTGCCAACCAGCCCGACAGCATCAAAGCCGTCAAGAAAACAAGCAGTCGCTCCAGTCAGGGACACATGAACATGTGATGTAGCCTGATGGGTAAACCCATCCCCCTCTGGTGCACCAAGCATGTTAAAGCAACCGTAAGAATTATTTGCAGCTGCTGTTTGACCTTGTCTGATGCGCTGTATTTCTATCTCCTCTAACCCTCTTGCTCTCTCTTTTTCTACCAGACGGGCGATAAAAACTCTAGCCACTCAAGTAGCAACACCCTCTCAAGCAACGCCTCCAGCAACAGCGATGATAAGCACTTTGGCTCTGGAGACTTGATGGACCCGGAGATGCTGGGCCTCACTTACATCAAAGGGGCGTCCACAGACAGCGGCATCGACACTAATCCCTGTGTGGCCCCTGGGGCCCGGGTGTTGCTACAGGGCAGGGTAGGGGAGCAGGGACACCCCTGGGTATCGGAGCACCATGAGGACGGGGCATCAGAAGAGGATCATGGGAAACTGTACCTGCCACAAGGATACGCCTCTGCCATTATGTCTAGTCATGTGACGGAAGGAAGCATCGGGGACCTGAGCGAGATCTCGTCCCATTCAAGGTACAGTGCAGAGACGGGATGTGTGTTGTATTTAATGTTTTCCCCCTTAAAGACAGTTTAGAGTTTCCATCTGTTTTGCAGCTGAAACTTTGTTTGGTGTCGGTCAAGGCAGAGATGGTGATATGTTGAATCTCAGCCACAGAGCGCTGAGGCCATCCTTAAGGCTACTTTACCACTGTGCTTGATGCTGTTTTTGCCTTTTGTCACTCTGCTGTATACTCCAGCCAATGTCAGCGGTGACTGTTGATGTTCTGTCTTCTCTAAGGGCATTTATTTAATGCTGTTGTGGCTGTAGAAATAGGATGAGAGTAGAACAGACATGAACTGTTTGCTGTCATCATTTGATAATTCAAGACGCCCTGACCCACTGGAAATATTCTGTTTGGTTTAGGCGAGGCTGGGCGTGATGCAAACTGTACTCTGCAAAAATCAGTCTTTTGTTCATGTAGCCATTCAGTAATTTCGAGTCTCTTGCTATACCTTGAATCTGTCTGGTGATTTCGGTGTCTGTCTTTATAGACAGGAGTTCCTGAATCTCATCATCTCTCCAGTTAGACTTTTTCATTGACGTCTTTGTATAAATGACCCTTCTTCTTCACCCTTGGATGTTTGTATTCTTCCAGTTGTGCGCCATTTGCAGGATAGAAATGTCATCAACACACCCACTCGCTTGCTCTGAATTCTCCAGACAATTATACATGCTTGTAACACATGGACTCAACAAGTAGTCAGTAGTTTCATTCTGATATACAGCTCCTCTGGATAATGTCGAGATAAGTTCAGGGTTGCACGTGTGAAAGGGGCTTGAATTGGCGTTTTACTTAAGTCTGGCTTATAGGCCTGTGATCACATTCATAATAATCAACACCTGTGTGTCCTGGTGTTAGCGAGCCAACGGTCAGCTTAAATCAACTGAAATCTCGGTGACATCTGACATTAAAGACGTGGATTCTGAAGATTGTGATTCTGTTATTGGTGTAGCTTCTTTAGTCAGTAGCTTATCTGCAAACTAACAAATCTACATGTTAAGCATTATCCAAGATATTTTTTAGTGAACGTAACTCTTAAAACATTGCAAACTGTCGTAGATTAGCTTTAACGTTACTGGAGAAGAAAGGGCTTATTGTGTGAGTGTCCAACAAACAGCAGTTGAAACTGAGATGAACTAGCCTGTTATAACCCATTATAAATGCTACTCATGCTACTACATTTGATCACCTATAAGGCTGCAGCAAGCCATCACTCTGACCATCCTGCTGTGTTGATTTGAATGGAAATCTCTGTTCTACTTTCATTCTATTTCTGTGGTCGTGGTTCAATTCTAGCGTGTTGAGTCATTGATTTGCCCGCTGAGAAAAATCCCCCCCTTTTCATGGTACATGGCTCAGAGCACAATCCACTGTGTTTTAACATGCAGATGTACATTAACACATACAACGCTGCTGCCACTCATTATCTGTTCTAGTAAACACACATGCACAAAAGGAGTGGTTGCTGGATGTTAGCTGACCTTTTCACCCAACCGCGCGCCCTCACTCCTAACCCGCAGCCTGACTCATCCAGCTGTGCAGAAGCTGGTGGGTGGGGCTACTGTCAGGCCACAGCAACACGGGGGGTTTCATCACACCACCGTCCAAGTCCTGCTCACCAGACTGGGGCCCATCTGGGAAAGAGGAGGGGTGTCAGGGCGAGCTGGCCCTGCAGCCACTCACAGTCTGTCTCTATGAAATAGAATGGGTATCTATTTGTTTATGCCATACAGGATTATGTTAGCACAATCTGTTGAGATCATTGACCTGTTTTGGAGGCGTCTGAGCTGTCCACTCCAGGACATCATTCAGAAATGAGGAAAGAGCCCATGCCATCACCTTGACTACTCCGATGCTTCCCACCTTTTATGTAATGGTCTTTGACACCCGAGTGTCATCTGAGCAAACAGTGAAGCAGCAGGAGCACATTTTGCAGGGTGTGGCCCAGATGGTCATGAATATGGAAACAGTGTGTAGTGCCTCCAGCTTCAGCCAGCTCTGATGCCTCAGAGGTATTTTAGAAGAATGTTTTGTGTTTGCTGAAAGTTTTCCAGGAAACAACGAGATGTTAGGACCAAAACCCGACATCTTTATGGACCTGTGCAGTTTGTCTAAACCTGAGTCCAGTTGAGCAGATAACAGATGAATCCTCACCAGTCAGATGACACGAAACACAAACTGTCCACCCTCATTTTGATGATGAGATGAACAGGAAGCTACAGTAGATGTGGGGGATTGCTAAACATTGCAAAGGATGCAATGTAAGCAATGCAAATTATAAAGGAGCACAGACAGGCAGAGTGCTCTTTCTTTGATGCATGGCTCATTATCCCATCACTGTCAAATGTGATTCATTCATCCTGCATAAATCTACTGTAACATGAATGAGGATTTAGTATAATCATATGGAGTTATTCTGAGTATTTTCACAAAGCTTGAACAGTAATCATAAACAAGGAAATGACACATAGCCACATTTAAATGAAATGTATTTTATATAAACCAGACACTAAGTTGTTACTGCATTTTAGAAACTGGGGCAGAAATATGATGATATGATGAGTTTTAGAAATATACATCCCTGTCTCTACAAATAAACCAATCCTTTGACCATTTGATCATAAGCTCAGGATTCAGTTCACCTAGATCACAAAATAAGAAACATTTTCCCATTTACCGAGTGATATGTAGCCATACAGTTATTTTTTAAGTAATTTTTATTACGCTTTGAGAGTCAGAAATCAGCAGAGGGCATAGTTTTGAATTATTCAAAACCTCTACAAAAAAAAAACATGCTGAGCTACCGCTGGGAGTAAGTTGTAAAATATGCGTCTTTCTGATTTGAATGCACTGACCCTTTAATCTGGTTTGTCAGTTGATATTTGACTTAATATTGAAAGGGCAAAGTTCAGCGGGTTTATGCACACGATAGACTGGATGTGAGTCATCTTCCAATGTAGGTCAGAGGTGAACTAACTCAACTCTACTCTGATGTGGAGGGGATGATGTCATCGTGGCAGAGCTTTCAATAATCATTTTAAGTTGAAAATCATCCTGTTGGGTTATTTCTCAACATCTGAGCTTTGTTTGTAGCATTTCTCATTTTTTCCATTGTTGATGTTTGTTTATGCTGTCATGCTTTTTTTCTCTGTTTTTAAAGTCATTCATTTTGGTCACTTTTGAGTTACATTATGCTTTATTTTTTTTGCTGTTCGGTCAGTGGCTCACACCACTCTGGCAGTCCCCTGGCCCGTGGTGCCAGATACTGTATGTCCGCTGACTCCTCCAAGGTGTACACCATCCCCCAGACCAGCAGCACAGGGACAGAGCCGGGGCCGGAGCCCAGCTCAGAGGCCTGTGGACAGACACGACCACAGCCTGGTTGTAAACTCCCAGTGGGCATGAAGACGACCGATGATGACGAGGATGCCCACAGCACTGAGGGACCTCCCAACATTTCAGAGTGTGGGTGAGTGTGTGTGAGAGCCAGAAAGCAAGAGAGAGCATGTGTGAGATCATCAAATATGCTCTTTACGAAAAAAGTTAGAGATTGGTGCCAGTTCATGTTAAGTTCAGCGCTAGCTATCATGCAAAGCTAGATGACACACTTTTTAATCACGCTAACTGGCCTCGTCAGCACTGTAGAGCTGCTTCTTCCCAGACTTACTGTTGCACAAGAGCCAGACCCATTCCAACACAAGTGTCTCCCCCTCCATCAGCCCACCCAGTGTGCATAAACTGGCCTTGATTGAAGCCGACAGCCACAAAATAAATAAGCTCAATGAAGCCGCGGACATAATACACTTGGCACATGTCACTTGCGGTTATTGATTGTTCCCGTGAAGCCCCGTCCCCTTGGACTGCCAGGCTGAGCCTCTACCAGATCAGCATCTCTGCTGGGAGCCAAGCAACAATCCACACAACAACAACACACTGCTGTCACACATGCCGCCCAAGGACACACCCGCCACAAAATAGCTTCTAGAAATATCACAGAGGAAGAGGAATGTATGCAGCCGCTCAGCCAGGTTGAGGATGTATACTCCCCTCTGACTTTATATGAGTAGTGACGACTGACTGTATCTGTCTGATGATTAAATGGTTCACTGTAGAGAACAGAGAGCCATTGATGGTGAAATTGAAACACAGCTTTGATGGTGTGGGTGTAGATGTGTGTGTGTGTGTGTGCTTGTTTGAAGGTGTTTGTGTGTGGGCTGCGGGCATATTTTGGAGGAGGGAATGTGAGATTTGCCCTGGAAGAATCCCTCTGCTCGAGCTCCCAAGTAATTTCATTTAGGCTGTGAAATTTTCCACTTAAGGAGTATGTGATTGATCGCATGCAGCGAAGTCATCTCCTGCCGACTTATGAAAAAAGCTCTGTAATTCAGTTACCCTCCCCATTGTTTGTTTATATATTCCTACAGTTTTATTTCATCTTACGTAACAGTGCCTCATGATGAATGGCCTAATATTACTCACAGATATTGTTCTAACATAATGAAGGTTCTCTTCCCCCCTTTCTAAAAACTTTTCTCATTTGCTCTAACACTGTATGTAATGCAGGATGTGTTACAATGCTTCTCACCCCGGGTTGTTTCTCTCTTGCTTCTGCTTCTTGTTCCAGAGGAGCGGAAAGCTTGTTAGCCTTCCTTCTCAAAATGCTGTCTGAGCGTTCAAGGTACACAGTTGGTAAACCTCCCTGGCCCAGCCTGCTCCCCCACACACCCCTCCCCCAGCCCTCACCCGTTTGTCCCAGACCACCACCCCACTCGTGTCTCATGGCAAGTCTAAAGTGCTAGTCTTGCCATGTGGCACATGCTGAGAATGGAGGACAACCAGCTGTGCATCAGTGGCTGTGACATTTCTGCTGTATCTCCTACAGAATCCTACTGCTGTGGGCTGTCCACAGTACTTCCTTCTGTTTTTATCAGCTCCTGTAGTGAGAGGGGGGGACATGCAACAAGCAACCCAGTCTGTACTCAAACCAAGGGTGTTGTGGCTGCGTGCACTCCGACACCAACACTCTTTTTATCCATATTGGTTCTGGTCAAGTTTAAGCTATAAGCAGCACAACATCAATGCTTTGTCTACAGTAGAAGACGCAGAAAAAGATACCACAACATCAAGGTGCAATCAAAGAAAACTGTTTCCATCAGCCCTTATTGCAGTTTCTCCTCAGCCAAGCCTAAAAACATTTCATTAGTTATTTTTGTCTTCAAATTTCTGGCATTAAAAACGTGTATTCATAACAGGTAGATGAAAACGTACCTTCTTTTTTCCCACCTGTACTCAGGACCTGCTGTGCAAGAGAACGTTTATTACACACTGCAGGCATTGAACAAACGCTTCAGCACAGTAGAATAACCTTTAATTGCAAAGGTCAGGGCTTTAGCGTTGTTCCAATCATGCCGTAATCATGGATCGATCATGTAAGAACAAATTGAACAAGGTTAGAGAGGGAAAAAAGGGGGCTGTTTCCCACAGTTTCAGCACCAAACCACCAGCTCAATTATTGCACTACTTCCTAGAAGCAGCCTTCAGATTATAGCAATTGTCTTTGAACTACAGATCTCATGGATCAGTTAGAATGCATCTGGCAATCAGACGTGAACATTTGCAATACCCGTCTATGTATTTAGGGATCAGTTGCCATGGTGCCTAGAGAGGACCTTTTATGCTCATATTCAGTTTCATACTTATTTTTGAGTTTCTACTAGAATACATGATTTATTGTTCAGAAAACACTTAATTTTATTCATGCTGTCTGTGCTGGAACACCTGCATTCACCCTCTGTCTGAAACGCTCGGTTTTAGCACCTGATCTCTCTCTTTAGTTTGCTCTGTTTGGTCAGCGCCTCAGGGTCTTCCCCGCCTCAGCGCCTCTGCACTATCATTGCAGCCAGGGGAATGACAGTAGAAGAGAATAGCGGCACTTTAATAATAACTTTAATAATATAATTCAAAATTGCAGAGAAATTTATTTCAGCAACCAAGATTATGTTTCCCTGACATTAGCATGTAGCTACATGTAGCAGCGTACTTGCAGCTGGAGAGTGACTGTGCATAGCGCCACTTTCTCCTGTTAAGAATCTCCAATAAAAGCTTCTAAACACAACTGGACATGTTCCAGCAATATGATCTGAAATCAGGCAGAAATTAACATCAGCAACCAGGATCACATGTTTTTCTGATGTTAGCATGTAGCTTCATGTAGCAGTGTAGGCTATGTAATGTAAACACTTGCAGTAGTGTAGTAGTAAGATCGTGTAAAGAAATCTGTTAAAAGCTGATGTCAGCTTGTGTTTAAACTAGAAAAATAACAGTGGAAACAGTATTCAGAACAGCCTGAAGCCTGAGGTTTTCGCTCACAGGGATTACTTTACATACGTTTACCTCAAAACTTGATACTTTGACCACGTTAACGTGAAAAGTCGAAATTGTAACATTATATATATGTCAGAAAATGAGAAAAAGCATAAAAGGTCCCCTTAAAAATAGGGCATCTCTCAGCAATAGTGTCTCCAGGTAACCATAGCAGCCAGACTATCCATCGTCTCGCTGTGTAGCATATTCCCCCTTGGCCATGTAACACCCTGCCACCAGTACACAGTATGTCGTTCTCACAGGCTGCTCACTTAAAGCAGAGGTCTCACAGCCACTCAACTTTACCAGGCAGGTCAGTCACATCCTCCCTTCACTGTGTCCCCCCTCTAAACACACAGCACCCTCAAAATCATTGAAATGAAAAACACCACCACCAAAACAAAACATGTCACCTCTTGTGGGTCCTTTTCCAATCCTGTCTAACAGCACTTGTGTCCTCTGTTGTTGTCTGAACACTCCTCTAGAGTCTGTGGTTTGCACTTGTCTCTGGATGTAATTTCTGTCCAAAACCCTCTTTTTTCCTTCCTTCCTTTCTACCTCTCACAGTGCTTGGCTGCATTCTTCACACTGTCTTTAATCATTGGTTTGGCAGAGTGAGATGGGACCAAGTGGGATTGGAAATAAATTCCCTCCCTGGCTCCCTCTCCAACCCCCGCTGCCCCACGTTCAACTGACCAGCATGGAGGCACCTGACGTTGGCATGCTAAGACATATCCACCTGAACCCTTGGTGTGATACTGACATTATTTTCTAAATAGCTGGACCCAAGCTGCGATTGCCCGGGGCCTCCCTTGCAGGATGTATCTTTCATGACTCTTTTGATGAGCTCCGCTCTTCTGTGCCTTTTCTATGGTCTACAGGCAGCTGTACGCACAGGAGGCTGCCTGCCGGCTCCAGGCTGCTGAGCGGGATGGAAAATCACTGCAGAGACTTTCAAAAGAAGAATACCTTAAAATGATGCTGCCCGACAGCCCTCCAGGAGAAGACAGGACTCGGAAGGTGAGGTCATCGTGGCTAACTAACCTCTAAATTACTCGATAACTGTAATGTTCTGCTCCACACACGGACAAATAAAACCTGTTGAAACTGGGAAGTGATAATTATTTGCATGATGACATGACATTGTTAGGACCGACTGTAAACCCTAAGGCTATTTCATCATGCTGACTAACAGGCATAGCACCCACAAGGCCAGAGGCAGAGCAGATAACCTCTTGCTGGGAAGCAAGTAAAAGCAGGACAAACATCTGCTGCCTTTCAGCTGGCCCTGCTGCAGAGCACCACAGCTGACGGGGCTCATCTCTCCCAACACAAAACCCTTTCAGTCCCCACTGACTGGCACCGAGTGTTTGGATAATTTAATTTATAACGGGGCCTGGGTTTGCTCAGTCGGGATGTCATGGATTAAAGGCAGGGAGTTGGAGAGAGTGCATCGATGTTTGATGTTCCTGGGTCCTGCAGACTCTATTAATTGCATCTTCAGTCCCCACCACACCATTCCCCCAACCCCCTTCCATTATCTACAAGAAGAGACCCTGGAGACATACAAATGGGTTATTTTTGGATGCTGCTCAATTCTAATAGAAATGCACTTCATCCCTGCAGAAGGCAGGCATGTCCTCTGGCACAGGCAGGCCTTGTCCCTCACATGAAGCAGCTCAGTGCACTGATTAGTTTGTCTTGCTGTTGTGCTCGGGCTTACAGTATATAAAATGCGATGCTTACAACAGGACCAGGCAGCGTCAGCGCCTTAAATGAAAGCAGTTGTATCAGGCCTGTGCTGTGATTTCCCTTCATTTGATTCTGTTTTGCTTCCCACGGAGAAAGAAAACATAGTACAAAGGTACACAGCACTGTTTGTTGGATTCAAACAGCAGTATAGTCTTTGTTGTAAGCTCACTCTCCGGTATGATTCAGTGTGATAATACAATGTGTGGAAAAGCAATCTGTGAGAGAGAGGCATGAAGGAAGGCACAGAGCCAGACACTCTAACCATATACACATCTGATCCCTATAAATGCATACTGTTCTTTTCTGAGAGCAGCTTCTCTGGGACTTCATGTTTTCAATCATCAGCTGGCACGTAAATGAATCAAAATACAGTAACGACAGTGTTGGCAGCATTGTTGATTTATTTCACATTTAATACAGTCTGACTTGTTTAATTACCTAAAGGTTAATACATGTGTCACTTCCGGTATTCACCCGATGCCACTCTTTGTGTTGGTGAGCAGGTGCAGAGAGATTTTCCTTGCCAGCCGCGGTGTCCGCTGAGACGCCCTTCCACAGACAGGCAGACTATTGTGTGTGTGACGTAAAGGAAAGGCCGTTCACAGCTTATTCTCCCACAACGTTCCTCTTTTGAACCTCCTGTGGGAAAGAAAAATAGCATCTGAATAGGTGGTTGTCCAACACATCCTCCCAAGTGGCACGTCAAAGGGTTTCAATGCTGGCTGTTGTCTTTGTTCAGTGCGAGCGGCGAGGGAAAAAAAAGTCAGGAAAATCAGGAAAAATCTCGGCGGATGTGTCACTGCTGCCTCGACTCATAGGAGCGTTGCTGTTGTGCAGAAGAATTCAAACACATTACAGTCTGAATTAGGTTGGGGACTGTTGCCAGCTGAGGTGGATTTAGACACACTAAAATAGTCAATAATCTTGCAGGTTTGATTAATACAATATTTTTTCAGCGTAATGTGCACAGCAGGTTCAGTTATCCAGTGCCAAGATGTGTTCTGAGAGCCTGGTTTGATGCTGTAGATGTAATAAATAGATGGCTTCTGAAAAAACATTAAGCCCTATTGCAAATGGTTTCATTTGCCGTGACTCCATTTATTGGAGCTCTAAATCGGTGCTATTTTTGCTTTATATGAGAGAGCAGCAAATCCTGTTTAAAGTTGTTTTGATGAGCGAGAACCTTATGGGGTCTAATCTTGTAAAGTTGGGTGGGAAAACTTGCAATAAGAGACAACCTTGTTAAGTTAAAGCCTCTGAGATGTTCTTTGGAGGCAGTATGTATACATGCTGCTTTGAATTCCGGTGTATATCTCCGCTTTAAAGACGTACTAGATGTTTGTTAAATTGTCACGGTGGGATTTGTGGGGGATCCAGCTTTGAAATGGAGATGGCTGGGTGTTGGCTTGTGGGGATGCAGTCTAGTTTTGGTTACAGCTGGGAAGCCAAAGGCAGACATTTACCCATCTGGCCAACTGCCCCGCATATCATTTGTGGCTACTTTTGATGTCACTCCTGCAATATTTATGTAAGCTAAAAGGGACAATGATGGATTGGATTGGCCCTTGTGGTTTTGTGTGTTTAAACAGGAGATCCTCTGTCAAAATTCTGGCCACAGTCATGAAACTTGATTATCTCTGCAGTGGTATTCTGTGTGATTTTTCTCTGTGCACAGAGGACATTCCCCCAGGATGATGCTGCTTTTAAACCCTCAAAGCTTCTGTGATTGTTCATTCTGACCTTGAGTTGCCTTTTGACATCTGCAATGGCCTTGCATTAAAGTGCATTAGTCATTGGCTCATTGAACTGTGTTTATTGGGTCTTGGTCTGCTTTGTAAACAAGCAAACTAAAAAAAAATGTATATTGCATTTATTCACAAGATTTTAAAGGGGACTTACTAGGCTCATTTTCTGGTTTATACTAGAACATCTTACATGCTTTAAAATCCACTCAGTTTTCTCATACTGTCTGTGTTGGAACACCTGTATTCACCTTCTGTCTGAAATTCTCTTATAGCGCCTGTCTCTTTAAGCCCAGTCTGCTCTTATTGGTCAGCATTTCCAGGTCTTCCGCATCTTGGCATCTCTGCACCGTCATTGCAGCCAGGGAATGTCTGTAACAGATGATAGAAGCACTTTCTACCATGAAAAACCACCAATAAAACCATAGAGAAATTTTCACAATGGGACATGTTCAAGAATATGATCTGAAATTGGGCAGAAATTAACAACATCTGCAACTAAGATTACACGTTTCCCTTATATTAGCATGTAGCTACATGTAGCAGTTTAGGCTACATTAAACACTTACGGTAGTGTGCCTGTAGCAGATGACCATGTAAAGAAATCCGTCACAAGCTGACTTTAGCTTATAGCCAAAGTAGAAAAAAAATATTGGAGACAGAGTAGTCTGAGGCCTGAGGTTTTTGCTTATAGGGATTATTTTTACATACATTGCCCTCATTTATTGACGGTATTTTTTCATGCTGGAGTATTTCCAATATATGTGGCCATTGTGACTCGATGGATCTTGCAAACTGCACTCACCACCTCTGTTGTAGAGATTTGGGGAAACGAGAACCCTTGCAAAACCAAATTACATACAGCAGGTTGAAAAACACCCAATGTTCCTTAAAGTGCCAACTCTAGTATCCTCGGTGTTAGCATCAGCCTATCAGCTCTTATTTTCCCTTCCATCTCGTATTGAAGCACTTATACAAAGTCTCCTCTGCCTGCTGCAGTTTCTCACATTAAGCTCAGTGACTATTGGTTGTCTCAGTGCAATGACCTCTGTCACCACCTCCGCAAGTCCTGTCCCCTGTTTTTCCCACTCTGCCAGACACTCTCCAGCTGTGCTCGATCCATCTGCATTTTCCTGAGAGCAAAGACTGTAATTGATTCCTGACACTGCTCCCCGATGTTCCCTCCTTACCCACCCAGCTGCCCGCTCATGTAAACCTGCTGTGCCGAAGGAAAGGCAAAACACAGGGATGGTGGAGACAGGGGGAGAGAGGGCATCGCTGGGTGTTTGGAGGTCATTCAGCTTGCATTGCTGTGACAATCTTTTGACAAATTGTTCTCCTTCTCCCAGGTGTCAGCTGTGGGCAGTTTGTCACCGAGACGCTCACTATACCGGACGCTATCAGATGAGAGCGTGTGCAGTAACCGTAAGGGTTCGTCCTACGCCAGCTCGCACAGCTCCATGCTGGACCAAGCCATGCCGAACGACATCCTGTTCAGCACCACCCCACCTTACCACAGCACGCTGCCTCCTCGCATGATCCACAACCAGGGAGCATCCAACCTAAGGAGTAAGTACAGACAGTGAAACTCTCACTAGGCTAGCTGCTGCAAAAGCAATGTGCACAATACTTCACCAAGGGTACTGCAGAGAAGCAGCTTGAAAGAAAACAAACTCTGCACTGTCTTATTAAAATACCTCTTAGAGACAGAGAGGCTAAAGTAGACTTCTCTGCATGTTGCTCTTGGATTATCATTCTTCTTCTCTGGCACCAGATAAAAGCCAGGATATAGATACTTGTTTGAAGAGCCACTTGTGTCCCACCAATATCATTAGCACAACTGGTACACACTCCAACAACACTCCTCAATATAGCCAACTAATTGGAACTGGGCGAGGCGGCGTGCAACTTGCGAGGGGCCTGCCGCTCCGTCTGCATTAAGCAGACACCTGTCACTGCTGGCTAGTATTCCCCTCTCTACTGTTCTCACAGCACCCACTGAATATGTATTAGTGATGAGAGGTGTGATGTGTCCTGCCTGCGCCGCTGCAGGTCTTTAAGATCTGTGACATGAACATGCCTATTTCTCCATCAGGAATGTCACGATGTCTGTCATACATTATGTTTCATCCACTCATGAGTCCCTGCCTGCCTCCCTTCTCCGTCCCTCCTGTCTCATTTCCATACCGTTCTTCACCCATCTCCGGCTGCCGTCGTCAGATAGAAAATGGCTTTTGGAAAGATGTTTCTCTCTTTAGCCTCTTCTGGCTGTCAACCTGATGGATTCCTGATTGTTTTGAAGGGTAGTTGAGAACACAGGCTCTCTCTTTCCCTTACTGAAAAAGCCCAATTTGGTAAACAGTGAATCACTCAAGCTCTAAGACGCTGGGTAAATTGAAAGGAGAGTGTCAGCATCACCTCAAGCTCTCTCTGTCTCTGCTTCTCCACTCATGCTTTTCTAAATGCCTCTCTGCAGAGTGGGGAGCTTGTTTATTGCGTTCCCCGTCTTTCAGGGCTGACAGGGAGGGAGGGCGGGAGAGACGGAGGGGAGGGAAAAGAGATATTGATTGAAACATGAAGACATTCACTTAGACAAGTCATTTATCGTCCCTCAGACAGCGCCTTGTGAGTGCTATGTGGAGAAGGTGGTTTAATGTGAGCCTTTGTGCTGTTATGTAAATATAGCACTTTTCAAAGTTAAATCGTTGAGGAGGATTTGTCCTTTCGGTGCATCTAGATTAGAATTGGTCTTAAGTGAAGGTATGATTGGACAGGAGCCACTTTAGTCAGCATATACTCGAGCTAGGTGTTTTGATGTGCAGGCTGGAGTAAGGTAAATACCATCCCTTCTAGCAGCAACGACTAGTCCAAATAAGTCCCCTGCCTCCCCCCCTCTACGCCCCTCCATTCCTCTCCCAACCCCTCTTGTCTGCTCTGATCCAAACTGATGGGCGACTCAGAGATTAGCCCTAAACTCACGCCAGGCCTAGACACTGATCAGAGTGCCTGCCTGTCTCTGCAGATGAGTTTTGGTTCTCTGACGGCTCCTTGGCGGACAGGTCCAAGTTCAGCGACCCGGGCCTCATGCCCCTCCCAGACACTGCCTCGGGCCTGGACTGGTCTCACCTGGTTGACGCAGCACGAGCCTTTGAAGGTAACCAGCCTGGCTGAAGCTGCTGGCACCTTGTGTAACCCCCACCACCACCCCTTCCTCCTGGCTGCTTAGCGTGTGCGTGTGTGTGTGTGTGTGTGTTTGCGTGTCTGTCTACTCTGCAAGTGCTAGCTCGCTTGCATGTGCAGGTTTGTGTGCTTTGTGTTTGTGTTTCTTCTAGTGTCTCCTAAGGTGCTGTAGGAGGGGACTTGTGGGAATCCTTTTTGCTTTTTGCGCCTCTGCTCTGAGCCCCATTGCGATTCCCATCAAGCACTGTAACTTGGAAAAATGAGCCATCATTTGTCAGCACAGACATGGAGCCAATTTTCACACCATAAAGCAGCAAGTGGCCACTCAGGGAGAATTCTTACAGCGATGCCTTTTACTATTAAGCTCTTGGGTTGATAGTTTGGGGTAATTTCAGCTGCTCTCTCGGCCTTTTGTCCATTAAATCTGAATATGGTCTGGAAGATGTTGGATTTTTTTTCTTCTACAGAATGATGACAGACATCTCGTCTGGCTCAAAGCGGCAGATTATGTCTTTAGAAATAGAAATTTTCATTTTTAAGGTGCCCTGTTGTTTCCTGTAAACTGGCTGAATGGCTGCTTTAGAATATTTGTGGTTTTTGTTTAGAAGGACTTAAAGTTGTCTTGTGATGCGTTCCTGTCAAAACTAAAATCTGTCTTTTCACTCAGTCTCACTCTATTTTCAGTTAATTAGCATGTTTCAGCCACTTCATAGTCAGCATCATCACTTCTGTTTATTTCCTGCTTTAAGTACTTTTTGCAACCACTCTCATGCCAGTGTATTTCCCATCTATCACGGAAACATGTCATGAGTATTTTTTTCCACTTGAACTCCCTCTGACCCCGAGACCAGCGTGCGGGCAACGTAGCATGTGACCATTCATTTGTCATAATTAATGAAACCTCTGTGGAGTTTCTTCTTTGATACATTTCCTGCTGCATAGCCCGCAGCATATCATTTAACATGAGTGGAATCAGTGGAGATGATGCAGACTCTGACTGGCAGCAAGAAGGCAGTTGTCACGGCAGCCTGGCTGGCCCAGAAAAAGCGCTGTGTAAACTGGAGTCTCGTTGCCGAGCAGAAAGTGGCTCCAGGCTGCTATTGTGCCATGTATGTTTAACCAGCTCTGTTTAGAGGCAGGGCAGAAAGCAGTTGCCTGAGATGCAAAGCATTTAGAATACTCACAACCAGTCTCCCAGGATCATGCGCATCCTGAGACACTGCTCATATTCAGTTTGGATTGGCTTGCAGCATCCACAAAAACGCTGTGCCCTCCTGACTTTTGAAAGCAGATGGAATTAAAAATGGGCTAAATTTCAGCAACAAAAGGGTTTTGGTGCAATCACTGAAAGCTCTCTTCGTCAAATATTAGATATGTTTTTAATATTCCCTCACAAATAAGTATAGCACAGCATGTTCACTCACTTAGATTGTCGTGCTTTCTCTTCGGTGTAATCTGTTTGATTTTCAGCCGCTTGTCCAATAAATCTGGACACCAGGTCACGCAAAAAATGACAAGCTGCTTTTCCGTACCCGTCACTGCTTTCCTAGAAGTCTTTAATCTTTCTGATGCAGCCATCGCATATGAGGAAAATGTCCATTCATATGTAAATGAAAGCTTGGTCTCCCTTTCCTGCCTCATCTGAACAACCGACTCCGGGCTCGATCAGCTTTTGTCTTGGAGTGGATTAGCTTTCATTTGGGGTAAATTAATGGAAGGGTTTCCTTAATCTTTTTTCTATGAATATGCAGATCCTCCTATCTTTAGTCTCAGACCAAGGGCTTGAGAGAGAGAGTGGTTTCTAAAGAAAAGAGCATTACGCCTCAAAACTGAGCAGTCCCCAAGCATAACATGCCAAGTTTGGGTTTTCCATGGGGCTTTGAGCAAGCTTAAGGGCCTGATATGGTAAAACAAGCATGACTGGTGCCTTACAGCTCTCTGGGATCCAGCCCATTATGAGCCAAACAGCTGTCGGAGGAAGCTCAGAGGGGCGAGGGTACTGGAGCAACACCCAGGGGACTTTCTTAATCTGTGATGGTCTAAAAATGCTCTGTTTACCACCTTGTTCCTGATTGTCTGATTTGAGATCTCTCAGTATGGGAGGACTGCCTCTGGTGGCTTTGTGACCTAAGCCCAAATCACTCATTCATGCAAAGCATGAATGAATCGCCCCATCCTGTCATGAATGCGTGCATGCGAGTGTGTTGTTCTGCTGTATTTTAGTTGCATGTTGACACCATGAAATGCGTTGCTAAACACATTTCCTGTTTTTGATGTTGAGGGCAGATTATGACCTGCTATGTCATCTATTCTGTCTCCAGACCAGCGCGTAGCGTCTTTCTGCACCATGACGGACATGCAGCGGGCGGAGGCTCTGCAGATCTCCAGAGAGCTGACCAGACGGGTGGTGGAGGCAGAGGGAGCAGCACTGGAAGCAGAGTAGGCTTTACAGACAGACACAAACACACAAGCACCAACAAGCTCCAGTAGAAGGAGCATAATTAACTGTTAGCTAAAACCCGCCCCTGAACTGTGAATTGTCCAATCATAGCTTAGCAACCATAACTAGGCACAGCAGGCCTGTTGAGCTTTGGATTTCTCCACATGATGAAGTGGTGTGCATGAAACTCTAATCAGAGCAGTACTCAGTAATAACCTTGACAGACGGCTACATTACAACCTACAACAGTAAGCAAGTGTCATTTACAAAGCCAAGGAGCATGTCATTGGCTAACTTCTGTATTCTAATATGTGAGTTTACAGGAAATGTTCACCCAAATCTGCGTTAGATAGTGTTACATTTATTTTGCTTTTTAGTTTCTCATCCTCAAATCCTTGTCTCCAGTGAAAGTGAGACTTCCTGTTTAAAAATACATTAAGGCATAAATGGAACCACTGTGTTGCTTGTCCAAATATGTTCTGAAGAGTAAGCATCTAAATGATCCAGGGTTATGTTGGAACAAGCAACAATTTTATTACATTTTTATTGATCATACTGTACTAAGGCATAAATAGCTCAGCATGAACAGTGCTCTTCTTTATTTTCCATGTCCACTCTAGCTTTAGTCTTAAAGCAAAATACCAAATGCGTTGCCATCATGTTCACTTTTAATACATTTTAAAGGCTCGTCATTTTAAAAAAAATCAGCTGGAAACATTAAAAAGTCAGCTGGCATCAGAGTTTTGATCTAACTCGTTGGTGAATTCACAAAGAATGGATTACAGACGCTGATAGCACCGTGAAATGCGCATCACTTGCAACCACTTTCTTCCCCGTCTCAAGGTCCAATTCACAAAAGATACTGTGCTAAAGATGTTAGAGCACAAACACATCCAAAAAAATTGTAGCTGAGTGCAATTTGTTCTTTTTTTGGTGTCTGATTGACATGATCCACGTGGCACAGTATAAATATTGCCTTTATTCTGTAGGCATAATAATGGCAGAGAGAAACTAAAACTGAGATGAGACCACGAGCTACAGGTCTGGACCAACATGGCTTGGCATGACAATGCCTTAGTCTGGCTACAATCGTTGCTGCCATGATCAATTGAAAGTCTGAGCATGACACCCTTTCTAAATGCGCTTCAGTTAGCCATGAACTCTCTGCAGATGCTAATAATTTCACTGTAACTGCGTGTGACTATTTGCACTAATCTTTGTGAAATGGACTGGCTCAATCCCATCAAAATCATTTAGGCATATTACCCAATTTAAATATGTGCAAATAGCAAAGGAACACCAAGACACTATTTGCTTGGCAGCGTAGTAAGAGGTGCTTTCCACCCTTTGCAGTCTGCAGGTTTAATGGCCCCAAATCGTCATGCAATCCTTTCATGAATTCCTCATTCTGTGTTATAGCGTTACCATTAGCTTACACTAGCTAGCTAAAGTTGATTAAAATCAGCTGGCAACAGTCATCTTTTCAGCTGACAATAAGACGACTGAGAACAAAAAGCCACTAAAGGGGGCGGGGCTTAGCTAACTGTCCACCATCAGCTCCTGTATCATGGTAGAAGTGGTGATTGTGTTTAAGTTATGTGATAAATGAGTCTTTTGTGAGTCTTAACAACATCCTATCTTGTGTCCACCCAACAGCGGCGCCCCCTCCACACTAACTGGCAAAGTCAACCAGTTGGAGGTGATCCTCAGGCAGCTGCAGCATGACCTCAGAAAGGTTAGTTCACATTTATCAAAGTAGTTTCTAATTTTTTTCCATCACCTTTTTGCGCTCTTTTTCCATGTCAGCAATCAGTGCATGTCTGTGTCACGCAGCTCAAGAGAATAGACACTGAGTAATGGGTGCCCTGCGGTCTGTGTAATACAAACTCGTCCACTTAATTTAATATCCTGCTTCCTTCCCTCATTGTGTCCCAGCCCAGCATTTCCCCACCTCAACTAATGTGCTTAAAATGGAGAGAGGAAGTGCTGTTTTATCGGAACAGAAAAAGGGCTGCTTTGCCATGTTAATGCCTCCCATTTACACAGTGCTGACGATAGACGGATATTCTTGTAATAGCTGGGCTTTTATCAACCTCTTTTGTACTCATTTATTTTTGCCTCATGTCCCGGTGTTGATTGTGTGTATGTGCGTGTTTTTGTGTTCAGGAGAAAGAGGATAAGGCGATGTTGCAGGAGGAGGTGCAGCACCTGAGGCAGGACAACATGCGACTGCAGGAGGAGAGCCAGACTGCGGCGGCTCAGCTCAGGAAGTTCACAGAGTGGTTCTTTCACACCATTGACAAGAAACCCTGAGAAAAAGAGAGAGACCCACAGAAAGAGAGAGAGAGAGAGATGGCCTTCACTCCTCCTGGGCACCCACTCAACTCCTACTTAAGACTCCCAGATCATCCACAGGCAAACAAACTATAAAACAAACCATTACGGGCCCCCAGAGTAATCAAGTCTTTTAAAAAAAACCCTGCTTAGGAGACTGTTGTGCAGCCCTGTGTGGAGAGACTTGAAACCCTGATCTGGACCTTAGTTTGGGATCCTCCTCTGTCTGAAGTGCAGGGCTGTTTCTGACGTTTCTTTATCCTGGCAAAAGAGACTCTTGGGAAACCTCCTCATCTCCTGCACTGGACAGGAACCAACCCCCTGGGGCCCCGCCCGAGTCCGTGGGATCTTCTTACAGTAGTGGAATGTAAAGCTCATTTACTGTAGTCAACATATAATCTACCTACGTATGTCACGTCAGTCTACTGTACTGTATACTCAGCTGTACTGTATCGTACTGCACACACTGTCACACAGCTGTTTCTGTGCCGGCCTTCACGGACACAGGAAAGTCGAGAGGGCGAAGCGAGGAGGGGAGGAATGTACTGGACATAATGAAGTGGTACTTACTGTCTGCTTGCACCAAGAGGAATCCACATGTGGCGGTCTTGAAACATACAGCGGTGGGAAAAATGAATGTAGCTCAACTGAGACCCTTTTTTTTTCTGGCTCCCAGAGTCCCAAAAGTTTCGAGGTTGGATGTTTTGGGCCGTTCTTTTTTTTTTTTTTTTTTTTTTTTTTTCCTTTTAATGAATTCCACTTTTCTTTTCCTCAGTGTTGTAATGTAGGGTCACATGGCAGTAATTTTGATGTTTAAAGGTGCTTTCCCTACACACGTTTGTCAGTAGTTTCCATTCACTGTCACAATGTCCTAGCAATAATGAAGTGGTAGTTACAAAACTGTGTTTAAAAAAAAAAAAAAAAAAGATAAAAGAAGTTAGCACAAACGTGAAGAGTTCCTGTCGAGAAGCAGTCGTACTTGACATGTATTTATAAAACAGGAAGAGACTGTGCCTAAAACTCTTGGTTGTAAATGGATTGTTTCTCTTTGCTTTTAATTCTCTTTTATAAACACATGCCTTGTCTGTGGCTCACTGATATAAAATTGTAAGTATGAAGGTGTGTGTGTGTGTGCGTGGGTGTGCGTGCGTGTGTGTGTGTGTAGTTTATCACAGCAAAATGTGTTCTTATGCAGTGGTTTCTAGAGCATTAGAGCAAGCGCCAGTGAACCACACTTACAATGCCAAATGTGTTTATTTCTGTACATATCTGCCACAGAAGTGTCTTGTATTTAACACTATTATTTAAGCTTATTTAACCTAAAGTTGTTTATTTTATTAAGGGTATCTGTTTTGTTTTTTTTCTTTTTTTTCTGCACTAAGGAGAGATAAAGCTCTGTGTATGTTGTAAAGTGTGTAGCTTGCCAGGGCAAAAAAAAAGACAAAACAAAACTATATATTTAAATATATAAATGATGATTTTGGAGATTCCAACATTTGGATGCTGCTAGATTACAGTTTGCTGGTTTGTATGCTTTTAAAAATGTCTCTCTCCGTAAACTGTCTCATCCCTGGTGGGACACTGGTTGCTTTTTTTGTTTTTGTTCTATTTTTGTTTTTTTAATAAATGTAGTTGTAAAAATGAGTCATTTTTGCGTTTCTGATATGTTTCTGCTGCCAGCATTCTTAACCAAAAACACTGATTTAGCTGAAAGATAATCTGCCCGTGTTTACTAAATTAAAGCCCAGTAGTTTTAAAGGATAGATGCAAATTTCTTTCAGTTCTTTCTTAAAGAAAAAGTTCAACATTTTTGGAAATATGACAGAAAATTTTCTTTGATCTCTTGTCAAGTGATAAATGAGAGGATACACACCACTTACGTAGGTGAAGCTAGAGCCAGAAGATTGTTAGCTTAGCTTAGCATAAAGACTGGAAGCAGGGGCAAACAGCTAGCCCAGCTCTGTTCAAATAAATAGCTCCCGCAAATTACTTGTTGTTTGTGTGCCTATGTTATGTTTTTTAACATTTTTTTTAATTAAACAAACAAGATATTACATGTTAATCGGTAAGCTTTAAGTGCTAGGCAAACCTTTTCAATGTTTCCAGTTTTTATGCTATGCTACGCTAATTGTTTTATTTTGCTTCAGGCCTATAGGCTACTTTTTGTATATACATGAAAGTGGTATCAAATTTCTAATCTAACTCTTGGTAAGCAAACAACCAAGCACATATCCCATGTTAATCTCTTCAGTTACTGTTAGGTTAAGTACAAGATGAACTGATTTCCAAAAGGCATGAAGTTAAAGATGAAACATGCTTTTCAACCTTGTCTCGTCAATCAGCAGCCTCCTCTAAACCCAGCATGAACTGAAGAAGCTTCTTGGATGAGAGGCGAAGCGTCTTCAAGGAACGCAAGCAAGTCCAGTTGCCTACGATATAGCACTCATGATTACCATGACCTGGATGACTGAGAATCTTCACCAACAAGTTTATGAGATAGCTGCTCGTAGGATTGTTATAAAGGCAAATCAGAACCCCCGTTTGACTGCAAAAGACCTGCATGAAGGTTTAGCAGACTCTGGAGCGGTGGTGCACTGCTTAACTGTGCAATGACACCTGAACAAATATGATCTTCATGGAAGAGTCATCAGAAGAAAACCTTTCCAGTGTCCCCACCAAAAAATTCAGTGTCAGAAATTTGCAAAGGAACATCTGAACAAGCCTGATGCTTTTGGAAACAAGTCCTGTGGACTGATGAAGTTTAAATAAAACTTCTTGGATGCTATGAGCAAAGGTATGTTTGGAGAAAAAAGGGTAAAGGGAACACCTGTCCAACTGTTAAACACGGTGGTGGATCGATCATGCTTTGGGCTTGTGTTGCAGCTAGTGTTGCTTTCGTCAACGAAAAGTATGACTAAATATCGTCAACGAACCTTTATCACGTGACGAAAACGAGACGAGACACAACGTAAATGGTGGTCGTGACGATAACTATAATTAAAAATATATAATGCAATATTGTTGACGAATAAAAACGGGACTAAATGTGGTTTACAAAATAAAACCTCTGCTAAAATGTCTCTTCATTTTCGTTGACCAAAACGAGACGAGACGAAATAACGTTATAATGTTTAGTCGCGTTATTATTATTATTTTGCAGTAGGCTATTCTGTTTCCTAGGCTGTGTGTCGCACTGCGCAGACGGATTACAGCCGTGTAACGATATACAGTACAACATCACTCGCTCTCATGTGATATTGCTTTTATACAACAGTTCAACAACAGCTTAAACAACAATGCTGAGTAAGGAAATGTTAACAAAAGGTAATGAAATAAAAGTATGTTATGTAGCTCCGCGATCCCCCAGTCTGTTGCCAGGCAACGCAGCACACACCAGGAACTCACAAGCTACTCTGTATTTACATTGATCTGCAACTGTGTAACTTCGTCCAGTTCGGCTGATGAAACGTTGGCAAACCTGGATGTTGGCACGGCTGGATTCAGTTTCCACTCTCCCTCATCCTCATCAGATGATCATTGATAATTCCTGACCGTGTTCGCTTCATTTTTGCTCCTCTCCAGTTTGTCAAGGTCGGCTGATGTTACACAAACACACCTGGAGGTCTGCACAGAAGAGTCCTGGCTTTCCTTTCCCTCGTCCTCTCCTGACGAGCACTCATAATTTAATTCAAATGTAATTTTGGGGAAAATATCCATCTTCTTGGTGTAACGCTATAGTGTCCGTTTGTGTCAATGTAGCGAGTGTGACAGTTGGTTAATTAACGGCTGTATTTATATTTATTACACGGCTCTATTAAATGCCGTATTCTGATTGGTCAGTCGCGGCATTCAGAGGTCTGATAATACTGTGTAATGACCGTTGCTATGTAGCCCAG
>NC_065524.1:14507521-14549103 GCF_006386435.1 Epinephelus moara
GTAAGTGCCTGGCGCACCATGTCTGCATTACATAGCAACGGTGACAGCGGAGTCCTGAGGGAACTATTTTTGTTGGCGGAAGACAAATAAAATGCTTAAATTATCTATTTGTCCTCATTTTTCAACATTTCTTAATCAGCCTTGCTTATTTAACTGTTGAACTGTTGTATAAAAGCAATATCACATTCGAGCTCGTGATGTTGTACTGTGATATCGTCACAGCTGTGATTCGGTTGTAGGCACAAGGCCGCAGGCTTAAATATAGCTTAAATATATTTAGCTCTAACTATAGGAGCTAATTTAGAAAAGAAAATTTTGGTTTGGTTATACTATACTAGGTACTTATACTATATTGACTGGGTATAATAGAATTGCATTACTATAAAGAGACTAAAATACAATTTTCATTGACAAAAACTAGACTAAAATGTCATCAGTTTTCGTCGACTAAAACGAGACGAAAATAGTCATGGATTATTCTGACTAAAATAAGACTAAAATGCTCAGACTTTTAGTTGACTGAAACTTGACTAGACAAAAAAGAGTATGAACGTGACTAAAACTAATAAAAACTAAAATGACAGTTTAACACAAAGACTAGACTAAAACTAAAATTAAAACAGGCCGCCAAAAACAACACTAGTTGCAGCCAGTGGCACGGGGAACATTTCACAGGTAGAGGGAAGAATGGAGTCAATAAAATTCCAGCAAATTCTAGAAGCAAACATCACAGCATCTGTAGAAAAGCTGAAGGTGAAGAGAGGATGGCTTCTACAGCAGGACTATGATCCTAAACACACCTCCAAATCCACAATGGACTACCTCAAGAGGCTTAAGTTGAAGGTTTTGCAGAGGCACTCACACTTCCCTGACCTAAACATCATTAAAAATCTGTGGATAGACCTCGAAAGAGCAGTGCATGCAAGTCGGCCCAAGAATCTCACAGAGCGCTGAAGCCTTTTGTAGGAAGAATGGGTGAAAATCCTCCAAACAAGAACTGAAAGACATTTAGAAGCTGTGATACTTGTCAAAGGGGGCACTACTAAGTACTGACCATGCAAGGTGCCCAAATTTTGGCTTCCTTTATGGTTATTATCGAAATTAAAAAGTAATCTTGCTTAAAATATTAAAGAAATGTGTCATCTTTAACTTCATGCCTTCTGGAGATCAGTACGTCTTTCACTTACTTAACTATTCACAGTAAAAGAAATTTTGACCAGGGGTGCCCAAACTTTTGCATGCCACTGTATGTTCAGCAAAAGAGTTACTTGCTGCTATAACTTCATCCCGTCTCCTCACCAGCTTAAAAGTGGATCCTCTCCTAATAGATTTGTAATGTAAGACATCTGAAGTCCTCATACAAAAATGCATTCTTTTAATTAGTCGGATGAAGTGGGACTCTTTCAAAGTTGCTATGCCTCCACCACAACTCAGCAGGAAACACTGTCCAGGGAAACTCAAAGAGATATTGCAGTAAAAAGACTTTTGAAGTTTGGAAGCCGCTTGATATCTGAATGTATCCTTACATGGTCTGGTCTGCACATTTCAATCGATGACTTTTGCCTTTCAAGTGAGCTTTGAAAGCAGTATTTCTCAGTGCATCAGCAGCAGATTCAGAATAACAAGGAACAAAATGTTGATAGAATCGGAAAAGACATAGATACATTGACAGAAATACTATGATTCAGACTCCATCAAAAGCAATGTGACACAAGCACATCTAAGGGATCTTGGATATATTGGAAAGACTAACCAAAGGAAGATAAGTAAAAAGACAGTTTAACCACTTATTGGTAGGAATGATATGGAAATTAGGATGGACTGAGAGCAAGTACATGTCCTCGTCAGCCAACTAATGCCTGTCGTCAAGGCTTGAAGACAACAAGCTAATTTTGGACAGTACATTTGTTGAGCTCCCGCAGGAGATGGTGACAACAACCTTTTCTATGAGGCTTCTTCATCCTCTGTTTTGTAAACAGCAGGTGTGCTAAGACTTCTCGAATGGAAACATGAAACCATAATGTGTTTGTGACTTGATTCCCTGTGAGTTGGTGCGCTTTAAATAAATGACAGATGTTGCCTTCACCGCAGGGACAGCAAAGGACTCGCTGAATAATTAATCATAAGCCTTTTTTGGTGCAGAGAGAAAAACAATTAAATTTGTTTGCTACTTCCTGCATAAACCTCCAGCCCAGCTGCTGGAGTGTGGTCCAATCTATCACCTCCTCTAGCGGCTGGTGGATATGCAGGTGTATTGAAATATGGGTAGAGCTGGTTTGGCCACATCTTTTTTCCAATTGGGCTCACCTTTGCAGCAGTTGGAGCCAGTTGCAGTTGGCTTGTTTGAGATGTTTTCATTTTTGCTCCACCTCTGTGTCAGCAAGGCGTGAGGAATTTAATAAAAGTTTCATCCAAGTCCGACCACTTCATGAATGAACCTGGAGGTTGTATCACCATGCAGCCTGTTCTGACCTCTCCATCAGGCCACTCCACACCAGAGCTGCCTATAAAAATGCCTGGACGGTCATGTCTGTGAGGATGAGCTGTGGGTTTGGCCAGGAGCAGCGTGCAGTGAGATGAGGTAGTTAATCTACATGTGTGCGCCCAGTGCCAGGACAGCAGATGGGAGCTCACACTGGCACAAGGCGAAAGTGTTGCCTGTTTCAGATGGAGGAGGATGTGGCGGAGGGTACAATCAGGAGCTCAACCAGAGACTAAAGAGAGGAACCAAATGACTGGCATCAGGGAAATTTGGAAAAAGATCTAGGACAAAGCAAGCTGCAGCAAAAAGATGCACAGCACAAATCAAATACTACAATGAAATGTTGGCATTTTATCAGCCTTGCAAAATATGCTGACGAGCAGTAAAGTCAGACCCAATCCAATAAAATTGAAAATCTACTCTAACCAGATGGAAGAGCTTACAGTCACGCAAACCATATTGATTTCTAATATTTGACTGTGTCAGCAGTTAAAGGAATCAACGTTAGTGTTTCTCCTCTGCCCAGCAGTGACGGTCATCCATCTACAAATCCTACACAGATTTGGTGCTCATCACACATGATAGCATGTGACTGGGACACAGTTGTCCTGCTTCCACAGTCCCACAGCAGATGCTCCCCTGCTGTGAGTGCTACCCAAGTCAGGATCACATTACCCAGAATCAGGTTCAGTGTGCCCAAAGCACAGCTGGCACAGAGGGAGGAAGGGGGGAACTCCATTGACTGTGTGTGTAGTTACTGCTCGCAAAATATCAACTATCAGTATCAGCTTCCCCTGAAACAATGGATTAGATTTTGTGTTTCTGTCGGATTAATCTCCTCTACTAGGGTTGCTGGGAATTATTCATAAATATCATTAATTCTTTCTGTGCATTGTTCAGAATGGCTGTCTGTAATCCTTAGTTCAATATTGATATTTTCCACTTTTGCCAGAAAGTTGGATGTATGAATTATTGACCACTGCTCAGGTATTAAGCACTGACGGTGGTGACAAGAGAGGAGAATTCAACAGGCTTTTCTTTGGTCTTGTCAGACTGTTACAAAATCTCAATTGTGTTGTGTGCCCGCGAGGCGTAATGGCGGGATTAGCTCTCTCACCTGGTCTGCTTATCTGTGCAGCTCATCTCTCCTCTGCAGGCGCTTTGAAATTCCCTCTCGCTCACTGGGGAGCTGCATCTCACACACAACACAAAAGAAAGAGAAAAGGAAGAAAAGGGAAGATCCTCCAAACCATGCAGACAGTCATCTCCCTCTCCCCTCCATCTGCCTCGCGGGTCCCCACGGGCCGTCACTATCTGTCAGTCAAGTCACAGGTGACCACCCTCTTTGCTGAGCCTAGTGAAGGGCAACATTTTATAAGCCACTTGCCTGCTTGCCTGCCTGCCTGCCTGTCTGCCTGTCTGCCTGCCTGTCTGCCTGGCCTCAATAGAAATCAGAAAGGGTAAGAAAAAAAGCATTTTTCAGAAAGGTCATTGCTGGCAGGAAAGCTTGAAACCTCACACATCCAGCAGAGACAAAACCTCTTGTGTTGTAGGTGTGGGAGTAAAAAAATGAAGGCTCATGTCTTGTGTGTTGCTTCACTGCCAAATTAGATAAAGAAGACAGGAACAAATAGATAAGACGGGGCTGCTGAATTATCTTCATTTGCCGAGATGTCCTTGTCTGTTGTCCTTTCAGCCTCCGAGCAACAGCCAGTTCTGCTATCGATTCCCAATCAGCTGCTTCCAGTGCAAACAGTGAGGAGGCATTCAAGACCGTTTGGGTGAGTGGGTGGTGGCTGGAAGGTGCTCAGACCCAGATCGCTACGCTGACTTCCCCCTTTTTTTTATTGAAGATATTGATTATGCAAAGTTGCATTAGTCTGGGCCGGCCTGTGTGGCTGAATAGAGGGGTTGTTTTACAGGGTCATGGGAATATTGATGTCTGGAGGGTGAATGGTAGGTGTGAACGTGGGGGCGTATTGTACCAAATAACAAAACCACCCCCACTGACCCATCATCAGCAATAAAAGCTTAACTGGAAAGGCAATCGATCCTCTGTGAGAGAGAGAGAGAGAGAGAGAGAGAGAGAGAGAGAGAGGAGACACGGAGACGCTGGAAGGTCAAAATGTGTTTGAGCCTGTCTTGTTGGCACGGTGAGCTCAGGAATTACCTTCAACCTGGCATGCTCACATCAAACTGTAAAATAGAGAGAACGTTGTGTCCATGTGCAAGAAATAAGATCAGACCTATCATTATCTGTAGACGTGTTGTTGAAAATCTGCTTTTCTGCCACCTCACTTTCGTTTGGAGCATTTGTAATTAACTGAAGCTCATTTGACAGAAGAAAATGCACAAGCTTTTGAAATGTGACAAAGAGTCAGTCTTCCTGGCTGTCCCATACGTCGATGCACACGCAGGTTTTTCCGTCTTATCCTCAGGGCTGTTATATATCCGAAAGAGCAGATGTCCCTGTTTTGAACTGTGTAACAGATGTGAAAATCTAATAAAATGTCACATCAGGACAGGAGGTCACTTCCTTACAGTAAATCTGTAATCTCTTTCCATACATTAAATAATTATGTATGAGCCAACAAGACTTAATGTTCTACAGTCATGCTAGCATCTCTGTGAGGCTGAAATTAGACACAGAACTGCTGGCTGTGTCTAAGTACAGCCGTGCTCACAATGACAGTGCTGATGTTTAGCAGGTATACACTCAGCTGCCAATTTTTTAGGTACAGCTCAGTAAAACCTAAGCAGTCTGATGCAACAGTGCTGCAAAAATCCAGTGTGCATCGAGCTTAAAGAGAGGTGTTGACTTAACTGTAAAATCATACAGGCTGTAGTTTGCTTCCTTTTGTGTGTTGATACAGTTGGTAGGTGTAGTTTGTTAGAAAGAAAATAGGTCCTACATTAAACTGCTCACAAGGCCTGTGGATTATCTTGAGTAAGGCGAAATGTATGCTTCTGCATTGAATCAACGCTGTATCTACAGCTTAGGCTTTGCGTCAACGTAGAGCCTACGCCGTAGCCTGACGTGCACCTCCCTAGAAATGAATCTACACGTCATGCGATGCAGACCTCCTGGCTGTTTTTGTAAGCTGAAACCATTTCCCTCAACTGAAAGGAAGCTTTTATTTACTTGTATTTCACAGATAAGAAACAATAAATTGTGAAGACAGTAAAGCCTCCACTAAAATAGCATTTTAAGTCTTGCGTGTTATTTATCCTTCAGGGATTTATACTTTGGGATTTATCCTGGCTTCAAATGAGCAGGGAAATCTCCGCTAGTCACCAGGCTAATTTTTACAATGTAAAATGCCATAGTCTTGTGCTAATAACGTTAGCATGTTATATTTGTTTGGAAATCGTGCTTAGTATAAGACAGTTGTTTTGTCGATGAACCTTTTTAGTTGTAATGGAGCCAAGTTGTGTGCCGTTACCTTGACTTCACAGGAACCCTGCCGCCGACGAGTGTTTTGGAGGTGTAACTGCAGAGTGACACAGACACACCACTGCACAAGTAGATGCTCACAATGGCTATAGGCTGCGAGTGTAGGCTACGGCGTAGGGTCTGTCGCACAAGTATAAATCCCGCTTTGAGCACCACAAGCTGGATGCCATCTAGTTCCATTATATTGGAGAGAAGGCAGACATCTTTACAGCCAATATTTCCAACACTCTGCAACTCACACCAAAACAATCTAGACTGATAAATAGCACTGCAGGTAGAGAAAAAATATGTATTTTTGATTTTGGGGTGAACTGTCCCTTTAAGATACTGGATGAGGGAAAACTTTGACCTGCAAGTGACTCTACAGGAGTCAGGGGATCAGCGACGTCATTTGGTTACATCCTCCAAAGACCATAAATACCTGTACTAACAGTCATAGTAATCTCCACAGTAATTGTTTCAGTCTTGACCAGAGCTCAGAGCCACGTTGATAGTTTGGCTGAAATGACCTTAGTAGCAGATAATTGGCAGTGTTTACAGTATATGAAACTTTCTTGCATCTGTATTTATATCGACCTTATCTTATGGGCCCTACCTGAGGGATCTCTCTACTTCTATCTCACATTCTCTCTCACAGAGATGTGAATCAGGGATTAGTGTCTACTGCTTCACATGCCAGATGGTGACATTTATGTCTTTATTCAGCACATCAACAAAAGTAATAAACGCTAATCTATGAACCCTAATAAAACATAAAAACCGGAAGATTTTGATTTGTGATTTTAATTAGCCTGCTTGATAGCAGGACTTTATGTTCACCAGGAGCAATGAAGCAAACACTGAATATTGGTATTTTGCTGAATAGTTCATTAACCGGTTCAATAAATACAAATTAATGTTCACTTCCTCCTCTCCCAATGACAGCTCAGTGTTTATGATGTGGAAACAAAGCTCCGGCGTTACACCCCATTGTGATGACGGATCAGTCTTTAGATTACTCATCTGAATTTGCCATTTAAAATAACATGTGGTCATAGACTTTTTCATAAGACTCCAATTTGTTGAAAAAAGAGTGTAATCACAATTTTTATGGACGTCTCTGGACATTTGATATCTTAATACTAAGTTAATAAGTAAGCTGCTATGACTACATTTTGCCATTATACCCACACACTTTATGATATACATCTTGTGGATGAAATAAAGACACAAAATGTATTTCCTATTTGATTTAATGCACTGTAAAGCCTGCAGCCTGCAAAATGAGATAAAGACATGAGTAAAGAATTCTCCAGCTCAACACACACATCGGTGCACTTCATGTTGAGGCTGACCTCTGACTCCGACCATTATTTTGGATCGATTGCTTATGCAATCAATAGAGCACAACACAATGGGGTTAAAGGCATTTGCATAAAACAGCGATCTCAAGATAAACGACCTTTAATCACACGAAAACTAACTCACACTGCTCCAATCCTCAGACGTGCTGTTGTGTGTTATTTACTTACTTATTTGTCTTTGTTCCCCAGTGCGACATAACACTTTGACAAGTGCTCACTGTGCTGCCTGTGTAATTTATGTGTGTAATAACAAAAGCGCAGAGCTCTGGTGATCTATACGTCAAAGACAAGCAAGTCAGCTTTCAGTCTGCCGGGTTCCTGAGGTACAGGAGAGTCTCGCCTCTCCATCAATTTTACTATACGTCCATTTAACATGCCACCCACCTCCTCCATCCATCATCTCTGTGCTGTACAGTCGTATGTTTTTCTCTTTGTTAATACAGTTTTCTTCCTCACTGCAGATCAATTTGCTTTGTAGAATGTGTCAAACCTTGAAGGTCATTTAGATAATGTTTCTGCTATACCTGTAGCCTATAATTGGTATGACATTTTTGCCTTTTCTTTTTAAATCAAAATATATAGATTACAATCAGAACAGAAACATGTGAAAAAAAGTGCAGCTTTTCTGATTGCCAGCTATGGCTTTTTCATTTGTCAAATACTTTAATATATGACCTAATACTTGCAAAAATAATGACTAATTAGCAAATGTTAGCATGTCACTACACTAAAGTAAGACGGTAGGCTACACCATAAACCAGCTAAAGATGCTGCATGTTATCATTGTTGTTGTGACAATGTTAGCACACCACGCTCACATCAGTATTTAGTTCATGCAGTGTCTTATGGTGTGTTCCATTTGCACGGAAAAGTCAGAATTTCTGAGTTCCCAGGTGGAAATTCAACTGGAACGCCCCCTGAAGTCAAATTTCCGACTTGGAAAGTCAGAGGAACTTCACCAACCCCAACCTCAAAATCCAAGATGATCAACAGTTGTGAAAGCTGTTGTAATTTACTGTGAATTACAGCGTCTGTCTTATTAGCGTCTCATTATAAAAGTCGTGCACACAGTTCTGTCCACCTTCTATGTGTGGACATGTTGCTACGTGTTTGCATGTGCAAAATATGATGTAATGCATTCTTATCAACTGGTATTGCTAACAGTGGCTAACCTGGCTTGGACTCACAGGAGAAGGCTTCAGAGGAGAATGGGACGGAGAGGGGCTGAGGATGGAGACAGAGGGTTTTTCGTCCCTCTCTTGCACCTAATGCTCAGCTTATCAACAAAGCCAGGTTCCAGTCTGCCTCCCTTCCACTGCATTCCTCTGTGAAAAGGCATCTAGCCTGGATTTTCTGCAGCTGAATGTTATGCAGTCTCCAGCCAAGACCAGACACACACTCTGATTTTAGTGGCACCTGCTTTTCCTCCAGCTCGCGGTTACTGTAATTGTGCCCTTTCTCATGCAGTCTCTAATCATCAGCCTCTATCTGCGCACCATGTGACAATGTAAATGGGCCGAGGAGAGGAGACATTAAGTGCAAGTGCAAGCCTTGTGGCAGCCTGTTTGTCTGCGAGCAGCTGGAGGAGCTCAGACCACAACATCTGCGAGGAGCGAGGTCAGGTTTCTATCACGCCACCCACAATGCATGTTGTTAGAGTCACTGAGGGACAACGGCTAAAATGTAACAGGCCACGTGGGCAACAAGCCAAAGTTGTATTTCTAATACTTCTGTTCATTCTAATCTAGACCAAACTGTTGTTGTCTATGTGTCCAGAAATTTCACATTACTTCTGGGTTTGCATGTTTGATACGTTTTGCTGAATGTTTGAGATGATTCACTTGGGCTGACAGCCAGAAATGTGTGTTTCCGCGTGTGTGTGCACAACTCATCAAACTGTTTGCCATCAACCGTCCTCCTGTCACTCTCCTCTGGTGTTTTCTGCAGTTACAGCAAACAAAGGCAATGAAAAACAGCCCAGACATGCACCTCACTGGTTGTTTTAATACGGTTTTACCCCATCAGAAAATAAATGAGAAAAGTTTTCTGATTTTGTAGCTATAATTATTGCTATTTAATGCCAGTTTCTATATATACAGTGTATAGTTAGTGCGTCCCATGGCCCTATAAAGATGGCTCTGGTTAAGTTAACTTCCAGGAACATTCTGTCACATCAATTTATTCCAAGATTTCTGTGAACACTTTTACTTTCAGAGAATTGGCAGTCTTGTTTTCCCTTTCCGCTCTTCTAATGTTGGAAAACAACTTTAAAGGACTCGGATACGCAGTTAAATATGGCGTATTTATATTATAAGGTACATAAAATGTCAGCTGTTCAACACTACCTTAAACCACCTACGATATTTCTATTAAAACATCTTTCTTTGTCCTTCATTTGCACCTGAAATATGAAGAACACCTTCTTTGTTTTCATCTTTTGCAGCTGGTGATCATGTTCATTACTTTTCATTTCTGGCTCCAATTAGTGTTAGAAGAACTAGAGTTTGACGGAGGAAAATATCTCAGCAATATAAAACATCAGCCTCAACAGACCAGAGATCAACGCAGCAAAACTCTTATTTGTTTCTAGTTAAAACCTTGACCCACGGTTTCCTGATTTGAAAATCTCAGCTGTTCTCCACTGTCCACCAAACTCCTCCACTGTTGCTACTGATAACACTATCTGTTGTTGTTGTTGTTGCTCCTTTCACCCGACACTAATCTGCTGATGAATGAATAAACAGTCATCATTTTGGGGAGTTGTTGAGAGGTGCTCTGGAAACAGTGGGACTCAACTGAGGTCAAGTGAGAACATGCAGTGGTGCACCCAAGGGGTGGACCATGGCCACGCTGATACAGCTGCTGCCTCCCCCATTGCCTGCCCTGGCAAAAATAACTGGAGGCCTAGAGTCTGTTTTGGCCTCCCTTTTTAAGATAATGTAAAGGTCATTATCTTATCAAACTAGACAACCTAAAACATCCATTGGCACCAAACATGTTGGCATAGCTTGTCCAAGAGGGGGCTAAATAACGCTCAAAATTTAGGCTAAAGTTTGGAGAGGGAACAACTGGCATGGCCATTTTCAAAGGGGTCCCTTGAACTCTCACCTCAAGATATCTGAATGAAAATAGGTTCTATACATACCAATGAGTCTCTCCTGAACTTGAGAGGGTTTGTTGCCAAAACATTTTTGTTCCTTACAATCAATGTACTTAAAATTAAAGCTGTATATTTGTCTTTGTCAAGAAAAGAACAACCAGCCTATTTGAAGAACAATGAATCGGCTAACATGTACAGACACATAACACATTAAAACCGGATTGTTGTGGAGCTCAAAATGTTAACTGCATCAAGATTAGTTGATGTACATCAGATAATTAGTAACATTAACTGTAAAATAAGAAGCCCAAGTATATTAGTATGTGATTCCTTAACTCTCCATATTGACATAGTTTTTTTGTAACTAGCCTATACACTTCAACAACATAATCAAATTTCTAAAATTCAGTTATGGCTTTTGGATTTGGTGTGCCACCCCAAGATTCATGGTGGCCCCATCTGGCCACCCCTATGAAGCATTTCTGGGGGAACCACTGGTAACAAAGGCAAAATGATCCATGATTAGAACATGAAAGGTTGATGATTCAGTAATTACGACAGCAAAAGATAAGATATTAATTCAGGTCTGTGCTTAGCAGCTTTGCTCATTTCTAACTATAAGTCAATAACAGCAGAACAATGACCAGCACAATATAGAGGACCTACATTCAAATATTAGTGTAGCTTAGGTTTAACTGCTCAGATTTTGATTGTCAGAGAGGCGTGTCCATTTTTAAAGCTGCAGTTTGTGGTAATGTTAAATATTTTATATTTTATATTTTAAGGTGTGTTGCTGTTTTGTTCCTTATTGAGATTGAAGCACCCAAAGTGCTAAAATAAACATTATTCCTCCTTAAGTGAGCAAGAGTGTGACTTGAAGCAAGAACAAAACAAAAGGCGACGAATCTTCCCATCACACTCTAGTATCACTTTGCTTGCCAGGCACTCAGGCACTCAGAGGCATAGAAGCATTATAAAGGGATGAAGCCAGACTTAAAGTCTGGCTGTTGATGGGAACAAACATCCGCCCTGCTCCTCCTACGCTTCACACCAAACACACAACACAGAGGATCTAATGAACCGCCATCTGGCGCTACAGCAGACCTGGGTGTCTGCCCTGCACGGGCAACTCACAGAAACAAGTTCCCAAGTGGCTTCATCACCAAAATACAAATTCACAATGGCAATGTGGGTAAGGCAAAATGTTGGCACCCAGAACAGGTTGAAAGAGATACATGCAATATTGTTATAATGTAAGAATTCATTATTTATCTGGAAGCTTAAATATCAGTGATGTTTATTAGCTGCAAAACAGTAGCGTTTCTAATCAAGAGCTCACGTCTGTCCGTGTGTCAGCATTATGTTAACATATTTACACTGCTACTAAATGCTCATTTATTCCATTTGGCTGCATAAAAAAGGGCAGGTAATGGTAATATGTGCTTGTGCTGTAATAAAAGAGCTGAAATGAATTTCTCTGTGTGCATAAAAGCAAAGCGATGAGAGATCACGATACGGGCGGCTGAAGGTTTGCACACACAATAGGTCTAATTCTGCACACAAAGGCGACACATTGTGTAGAGGAGATGTGAGCGATAGCAGAAATGAATAGCAATTGAAAGGTGTGAATGGCATCTCTCATTGAAAGCAAACACGCAGAGAGGCAAATAATCTTCTGATCCAGACTGTTCATGCTTGTTTTAGGTGGACTTTCACACTGCTTCCATGTGCGAGAGAGCTGTCAGCTGCAGAATTACTGCAGTGGGAGGTTTTTTTTTTGTCATGGCAGAAAGAAAAGGTCTCTTTTTGTCTACCTACCCTGCTGCCAGGGCGCAAACGAACTCTCTCCTCCGTTATGGGGGTTTGTTGTCACCCTCCAGGCTCAGCCGATGCTGGGTTTCCACGGCGACGGAGGTGTGAAATGTGCCCGGTAGCCAGGCTGTACAGTATGAGTGGCCGTTCTGTCTCATTCCTTTGTCTTCTGTCCATTCAGGGAGGCATGTCTGGCGAGCAGCACACACAAATCAATACAGCCTGGCACACAAATATATAGTGTAAATTCCTACAAGCTGCAGCAAAGCCTCCAGAGCTCCTCAGGCCTTTTTGAGTTTTACCAGTGTAGAGATGGGAAGGTGAAGGGTCGACAGCAGTGAGGATCAAAAACTTTGGAGCAACCATTCAGAATTCAAGCTCAAAAAACATTTTTTTCTACATTCCACATGTACTATTTGTAGGAATTTGCTCTGTTTTTCACTTCATTGTAAGATCTGAAGCACTGAAAGCTTTGCATGCCTCTTTATCTATCTGTCTTTATCTTTCTATATAAGAAAAACATAAAATAGAGACGAGCTGTTTGACAGTAAACCAACTGTAAAACCAAAAGCACTGTACTAACAAACAGAAGTCTCTTGTTGTTGACTTTCTGTTGCCTGGGTGTGTGACTGTTTTCCTTTGCAAACCACCGGCTCAGCAGTGACTCTAATGAACTGCTTATTGTCTTTGTGTAAGAGCCTGCTGCTGATTAAATGTGGTCATGGTTACATGAGTTGTCTTGACTTCTTGGTCTTTGCCAGCTGCTTTTCACTGAGTCTGAGCCCTTCCACATAGACCTATTAGCAAATTCTTCTGTGGGCTTAACGTCACTTCTGAGCACTGGGTGTAGACGTAATTGCTCATATTTGGGCATTTTTCCAAATACTTCGGTAAAATATCACTGTGTAAGCTATACAGCTTTGCCAGGATAATCCTGATTTAATTTTGGTTGGCTGATTAACATTATATCTTGCTATCTATTTGCTAGAGGTTTCTCATGGGGGCTTTGTTACACTTTAAGCATGGTGAAGGTAAGAGAATTAGCCAGCATTACTGTGTAACTGATCTGATTTCAACTGGTTAACTCTCTCCGTCAGACCTCTCAGATGAAGGCAAGCGGAGAAATCTGAGAGCAGTGTGGTCACTGCTTTATTGTACTTACCACTACACTTCACTGTGATGAGATAAAGCCTATTAAAGTAAGAGGGAAAGTTCAGTTCTTTTTAGGCTGGTATGATGAAAGATATCAGGGCTCAGAGGTAACTTTATATCAGAAACAAAGGCACGAAACTAAGATGTCATAACTGCTGCTTAATCTCTTACTCTAGTAAACACAATTTGGTTGAAGTAATAGTTAATAATAATAGTTATTTTTTTAGCCTAAAAAAATTAAATAAAACGTAGTGTGAGAGGGACAGGTGGTTTGGTGCAGCATCAGCAGTGATGTGAGCATTGCCCCAGACTTCATTGTGATGAAGAGGGTGCTGAGCCGGAAGCTCTCATTTTACCTGTCCATCTACATTCCAACCCTTACCTTTGGTCATGAGCTTTGGGTAGTGACTGAAAGACTGATATCGCAGATACAAGCAGCTGAAATAAATTTTCTCAATAGGGTGGCTGGGCCTTAGTGATAGCGTGAGGAGCTCAGACATCTGGCGGGAACTCGCAGTAGAGCCACTGCTCCTTCACATCGACAGGGGCCAGTTGAGGTGGTTTGGATATCTGAACAGCATGACTCCTGGGCGCCTCCCGTTAAAGGTTTTCCAGGCAAATACAGTTAGTGGGAGACCACGGGGTAGACCCTGAACACGGTAGAGGGATTATATATCTCATCTGGCCTGGGAACGCCTTAGGGTCCCTCCCACATCACAGGCGCAAGTAACATCTGTGTAGGTGGATGAAAATGAATGGATGGATGGACAGACGGATAGATGAATAGATGGAAGGAGTAGTTCAACACTTAAGAAAATATCCTCATTCATTTCCTTGATGAGAGTTTAATGCCTGAGAGTGAGCATATGTGGACACCTAGAGAAAAAGCATCGTGGCCAGCATCCTGTTTTTAGAGAGTTCTGCCTTATTTGTGGAGCCGCTCTGAGCTCTTTAAGTTGAAAATCTCTTTTAAACTTAAGGTGACTGTCTACTGACATAACAAAGACAGAAAGGTTCATTTTTTGGGAGCAGATCGGCCGGCAGACTGGATGTTGCTGGTGTGTGTTGTGCTTTTATCACCATTCGCTTAGCAAGCTTGAAGTTGACTGTGTAGTCAACCCTCTGTTAATGAAGTGTTATGTCAGCTACCTGGCTAATGTTAGCGTCTAGATATTGTCATAGAAACAAAACCCACGCACCGCATGTCATTAAAAAAGTGCCACCAGTGCTTTTTTATGAAGCGCTCCACAGTGCTCTGCTAGAGCTTTTCTGTTGGGGAAAAAAAACAAACCGCTATGTGGACACAGGCACTAAATAATAAGGTACAGCTAGCGGCTAGCTTATCTTAGCATAAAGGGTGCAAGAGGGGAAACAGTTGTCTTGCAATGTCCAAAGGTAACAAAATCTACCAATCAGAACCTCCACAGCTCACTAATTTACACTTTGTCTCATTAGAAAAATTGAAGTGTAAAAATGTCCCATGGTTTTAGAGCAATGCTGGAAGTTAGGTTTTGTCTCCTTCCAACCGAGCAGTTTTTTAGTCTGTTCATAGTCTTTATGCTAAGCTAACTGCCGTAAGAAAGCAAAAAAGTATTTCCTCAAACTCTGCCCTTTACATAACAGTACAATTTGGCAGTCTTTTCATTTAAAGATCCACTGAGAGATCCTTCTGTAATTCTCCCTCTCATGTCTGTAAAGACATAATGAGTTTACATAATGCTGTAGTTAAAGTCATCTAATGAGTTCAGAAATAGCAGGCAGGAGGCCAATAAAGGGGTCCACCCATCGCTAACTATTTTTAAATTACTGTGGAGTCCTCCAGCTGAACGAGGCCTGAGGAGAGACAATAACTCACGTAGACAGTTGGAAAGAGCAGGGGATGTTCAACATTGTCATGTTGTGATGTGGCATCACAGACACTTCTCCTCTACAGCCGAAATGTACAAAGAGCCTGACAGAGACAGCAGAACAGAGGAGGGAGGGAGCGGAAATTCACTCAAGGACGCTGGATAGAAGGAAGCATTCATACTTTGAGCCAGTTTACAGTTTTAGGTGGATGACTTTGCTCCCTGTCTCTCTCTCTGTCTGTCTGGCTGCTACTTTCTCTCTTTGTCTTTCTCTCCCCTGGCTTCTTACTGTGCCCGAGGCAAAGCAGGAATCAGCTGATGTCTGCACAAACACAATGACCCCTAGGTCTTGTGTGTTCTTGAACCAGCAAAGAAAGACAAAACAGCGAGAAACGAATAATGGGGGGAATGGAAGGACGATGAATTGTTTGGAGAAAAAGTACTTCAGGTAACATTCCTGCTCGGTCACTGATGGTGCATTCCTAGATGGCAGACGTCTTAGTACAAAAATTTCATCCCACCATGTGCTTGATGAATAAGGAGGTCATAAAATACAGGTATCGCCTCACTGGGATGTAAACAAATAGATGAGGTAGATAAACCCCCTAAAAGTCACCCCATGTCACAATGCTTTCAATGTTTCAACCACAAATGTTGTTCTGTTATGTAAACTTTTGTCTCTAGTTTTTCAGTTTTGTCAGTTGTGTTTTGGTTTGATGACTCAAATGGCAGAAGAGGCCCACAGGTACAGTGCACTCACCTTTACTGTATGTCACATCATATTTAGGTCAGGAGGGTTCAGGTGTGTCAGCACAACAGGTCACTAACCATTAACAAATGGACATTTCTGGATTCATCCATCAGTGCGTGTAGGTGGATGTACTCTGTGCATTCTGACCACTGTTATTTGCAGAAAGGAAAACAAAGGTCTTTGGTATTTCTTTATTCATGCACATTGTTTTCTAGATAGCTGGTTTGTTTCATCAGTGACTTTCATGTTTTTGTTGTGGTGGAACAAATGCACATGTTCTAAATAATGAGAGGGTTGTGTCCTCTACAAGATTAAGGTTGACCTGCGTGGTCAAGGGTAAAGCACACCGCTCCAAGAATGCTGGGAGCTAGCATTAGCATATAGTAATGTATGGTTGGTGACAGTGGATCTACAAGAGTGTCTTAATGTAAAAGGAAATTCAACCAACAAAGATGAAGGTACGTCCAGCTTAGAATCGAAAGAAAGACCAGGAGTGGGAGGATGAGGAGAGGTCAAAATCACCATAGATAGCTAAGCTAACGTTAGCTCCGTGGCTGGAGCCCTGCTACTGTCATAGGTCCATGGATCGTGTTTGACAGTCAGTGGACCATAACTTCAGCCTCCAGATGGTCTTGGAAGTGAGACAAAATTTACTCTCTGTATTGAGGAATGTCAGTGACCACTGTGGGTCAATGCACCAGGGACATAAGGTGCAGCTGGAGCACCTGTTCTTCTTCAAGAGGTACCCAAAGGCCTGAATAAATGGAAGGACAAGGTCTCCAGGAGAGTACACCTGGGACATGTGGCCTGCAGCTCTTCTAACAGTGAGTCCAGTTGTGTAGCTGCTACAGCTTTTTAATGTGTATTTGTGAGTTACAGTGTGTTGTGGCATTTACGTAAGATGAATCAGCTTCTGCTTCAACGACCTTCTTGCTTTTGTTCATTAAGTGTGCATTGGAAAATGTTTGTGCCATGCTGTGATGCACTCTGACGCAGACATTGAGTGGCTGATGTTTTTTTTCTGTTTGAGGTTAAAGTGAGTACATTTGTAATGTGTTTTTGTATCAAAGCATATGTGATGTTAAGCATAATCTTAACATTAAGGTATAAACAGTCTGCGTTTTCTTGTCATACAGTGGTTGTTGGCATTTTTACCACATTTCCTATATCTTTTAATATGCCACATTGTCCTGTAAGGTCCCTCCTGTTGTTCAGTTTCCAATTAAAACTAAACCTATTGGCAGAAAAGAACACTGATATTGGAAAACCTTGGATTTCTCCAGTGACAAAGTTTTTACAATCCCTCATTTCCCTATTATCTGGGCATGGCAACTATGTTAAGGTCAGTTAATGATCCGGTTCAGTTCAGTCGCTTTATTATTCCGGATGGGAAACTTAATTTGCAGTGAGGTGCACAAGATAAAAAAAACACACAAAAGTACAAAAAATGATAATGACACTGTGCATACAGAATACTTCAACAAAACAGTCTCCAAAATTCTTAATTAAATGTGTATATTAGGCAGAGTTATTGCACAGGGAACAAAGTGGCTTTTCTCCTATTGTCCTTGAACTAAGGTGCTTTGAATCTACAGCCTGAGGGAAGAGTTTCAAACTTAAATGAAGCAAGTGGTTTGTGCAGTCTAATATAGGCCTGGCCATGCAGACAACCTGCTGGTCAAAGATAGCCATCGGGGGGTCTGTGGGGTAGCTATCACCTTATCAGCCACCACCACAATATGGCTTAGGGGTTTTTTGTCCCTGAGAGGGAATGTTTGGGGTAAGAGTTAATAAAAAGGCTAACTTTAATTGCACTGTATGTGTCAGATGCGCTTTAAATCCATCCACCACCCTGACATCCTCACTCTCAGGGTTTCAGAGCAAACAAAGCCCTGTGTTAAAACAGTGCGCGGGGCTGCACTGGTGGGGGCTTGCTGTTTAAGGTATCGGTGAGACATGAAACATGATGCAGAAGTCCAGTCTGAGTAGTAGATTAATGTGCTTAAAGGCTTTGCAGACGCCAAAACACCACTTAACAGACTGTAATATTGTAACACAGATGACGTCAGACTGTGTTGCAGCAAAAGTTGAGCCTGGTTCAATTGTTTTGCCTTAACCTCTACATTAGCAGCCCCACCACGTCAATGGACAGACTCAGTTTAAATGAATGAGAGGGCTGCGCCGAGCTCAGTCTGAACCTGGCCCTGGACTGAACACTGGCACTGGAGCGAAACCCTGGGGTGTGGAAACATCCAAAGGGAGCACTATGAATCCAACATTGACATCAAACAATTGCTTATTCACACATCTAGCAGTTCATATTGTCATGATAATTCACATGGAGTTGTGTTTCTGGCCACCTGATGAATGCAAGTCTACTATTCACTCTCTTTTAGCTCTGTTTTTGGTCTCCACCAACTCTTAAGGGAAGTGTCCGGCTGTTTAGCTGCTAAATGCTCCACTCTGTTCACCAGCTTGTCACAAAATGTGTCCGTTCCCAGTTTGGTGCTGAGCACGTAGTGTGTTACAGCAAGTTTTTTTCAGCTTTTACTCTAAAAACAACGCTATGAGAGTGAGGAGAGCAAACCCAACAGTCAAGTTGCGTGCCAGGCAGCTAAACAATGAGCTGAAATTTGCTCTGTAAAGCCGAGGGGAGCTGCAGATTCAAATGCTAATTCTCTGTAGGTTCATCACTACAAACAAACCCTTTCAAATTTTCATCTGATACACTGTTATTGTAAAAACGTTAATTATAGCCGCTTTATGCATAGAGGGGAGCTGTATGCTGAACAGATTGTAAAGCCCTTTGTGATTTTGGGATACATAAATAACCAAATAATAACTTAAATACAAAGACCCAGCTGCAGCAGCATTTGGAACAGCTGTGTATCAGTGGCTACATCAGTGTTTTTATCCAGTTGTAACACGTCAGGCCTGCTGATCTCCTTTAAAGTCAAAGGTTGCAGGACATCTCACCTGTCTGCGGGGCTCTTTTAGGGAGTGATGAGCTGCACCAACATTCCCAAAAAATTCCCTGCTCACTTTGCATATTTCAAACAATGCCTTTTTCCTGCAGAAGAATAACACGCTCAACAAAAGTGTGCCAATGTTTTGACACCAAAAAGCACATTTACCTCCAGGGCTTGTTTGGGAATGGTCAACAGGTCAGTGGTTACATAAGGGCATGCATGTGTCTGACAGCCCCTAATTAAAGGATTCCTTATCAGTTTTGTCTTCTCTGTTTTCTTAGCTAGCTTCACATAGCTGTAGCTGCTAGGTAGACAGTTGCTGAGGACAGATAGACACACTTCATGGGAACGTTTCTTCATTAAATGAGCAGCTGATTGAAGTTTAAAGGCCCTGTGGAGAAAGAGTATCATGAAGAACTATGTCACATGAAGGACAAAGTCTAAGAAAGTATGGGGGAAAAAGGTCCCACTGTTTTTATATTGAAAAAGAGCATTTGTCATTTCCAACCCACATGTGCCATTTTTTTTGACTGATGTGTGTTCCCCATGTGTCCTTTGGCTGGATGAGTAAGAGGGTAGACTGTGCAGCGTTTAGAAAGACAGGGAGAGATGGAGGGAATGTGTTGATTGTGGCCTGTCAGGTCAGCTGTAATCCACCGTGCCATGTCGGAGGTCTGGGTTTGATTCCAAGGTCCAACCAAACAATTAGCACCTGACAAATGTGTTGCACAACTCTACGGGACCCCAAGGACACCATAAAAAGTGTAATCAATCACATGACATACTTGAACATTTGCAGGTGACAGCGTTTTGGGCAACAGTGAAAGGGAGCAAACATTTCAGCTGGCCAAACTGCTCACTGCTGTGATCAGATCCAAATGTGGTGCTTCAGAGTCGTGAAAACTAAAGACATTTCACCAGTGGCTGGTGGGGGCTGAAGGTGGAGGAGATTTAATTTTCTAGACATCACCTCTCTTACTCTCTGAAGTGGACACCACTTTTATTTCACCAAAGACTTTTTCTGAGGTAATTAAGAAAGTTTATGGTATCAGGGGAGAGGATATTTCAGTTCTACCAGGCTGACTCTCTCACCTCCTCAATATCTGTCCGCTTACACGATACTGCAGCTCGAGAAAAGGCAGCTGAAAAGAGCTTTATATATTTCCCCGATAATTCATTGGAACCATAAGCTCTTGATGTTACAAATTCTCAAGAAATGATTGATATAACAAGTCTTAACCTCTATGCATTTGCCTTCTATATTGTGAAACTGATGCTGCATTTGATTTTTGTGAGTTATTGGTGTATGTCTTGACTGCAGATTTAATTCTTTTTTCTTTTTTTTAAACTAAGCACTTGTTCTGTAGCACTCTTAGCACGCTTTTAGTTGTTTGTTTGAGAGTATGCACTTCTAATTTTTGATGACATCTTGCTCTTGTTCCCATCAAAATGCACTCACTAGAAATTGCTTTGGACAAAAGTCTGCAAAAACAAATACATGTAATGTAACTTTAATATGTATCATTATTTTTGTCAGTTTTTATGATTGGTTGCTCTTGACAAGTGTTAAATCACAACCTCAGACATTTCTAGTCTGTTGTCCGAATAGTATTGACCAAACATGTTTAAAGGGATAGTGCACCCAAAAATGAAAATTCACCCGTTATCTACTCACCCATATGCCGATGGAGGCTCAGGTGACGTTTAAGAGTCCTCACATCACTTGTGGAGATCCCAGGGGAGAGGAGGTAGCAGTGAAATTCCACCTAATGGAGGCTTATGGCGCCCCAGATTCAAACGTCCAAAAACACATAATTGAATGAAACCATAAAATATCTCCATACTGCTCGTCCATAGTGATCCAAGTGTCCTGAAGCCCCGACATAAAAAATTGTTTTGAAAAACGTCATTTGAACTCTGTTTTAGCCTACAGGCTACTTAGCATTGTAGCCTGTAGCTCTAACTGCCTCTCTGTGCACCACGTTCACGTGTGCGTGCTTGCGCGCAAGCGAGCAGTATGGAGATATTTTGTGGTTTCAATTATGTGTTTTTGGACGTTTGAATCTGGGGCGCCATTAGCCTCCATTAGGTGGAGTTGTGTTACTACCCCCTCTCACTTGGGATCTCCTTAAGTGTTGTGAGGACTCTAAAACTTAACCTGAGCCTCCATCGGCATATGGGTGAGTAGATATTTGGCTGAATTTTCATTATTGGGTGCACTATCCCTTTAAGCAGGTAAACGGTTTGTGTGGAGAGCAAAGGAGGCAGAATGCAACCCACTGGCTATCATCTGACAATGATTCAGCTTTTTATTAGCTTTGCAGGTATCTGTTTATAGCAATTAGCTGAAAATGACCATTGTGCAGAAAGAGAAGTCATGGCTCAGATATCCACTTGCTACACAGGCACCCCCGAAACACTTGTCGCCCCTAGAGGCTTTGTAGTCGACAAACCAGTAGAGATGACATTTCTGGCAACTGTCACAGTTGATGTGCTGATATCACACAGCTGAATCTTGAATTTTCTACTTCGTGCTTCCCAGAGATCCCTTGTCAATCAAACACATCATCCTATAATGGCCTCTTGTCACCCTGCTGGACACTGGTCGCCAAGAAGTTAAAAAACATCAAATGTAAAATGTTTGTTGTGCATAATTATTCCATGTTTTTCTATTTGTATGACATAGTTTTCAAGTACCCTTATATTGTCAGATATCAATGAACTAATTCTTCACAGAGTTGGCAGATGAAAATAATAAGTCCACAATGCAGTGTACAATCTACAAACAGATGTAGAATTCACAAGATACATTGCATGTCTTTAATGTTTTAGCACATCAAACAAAAACTACAACTTCCTTTAAGAGCCATCTGTGATTGTAATTATGTCATTTATATTTTTGTATAACTTTATAAGTGGTGTGTGGGTTTTATCTATGTCAACAGCAACTGGGTTATGTCCTCTTGCTTGTAATTTATCTCCATATTTTAAACAAGAGACAAACAATTGATAAATAGCTTCCCTTAAAAGGATCCTCATCTGTTCTACTTTTAAAGAGGTTTGGAAATGCACATTTTCTACAGCCAGGAGATGTTCTCATGAGGTGGGAGAGAACATAAAGCAGACAGGAAAGCACTTACTTCACATCAGAATGACTGCTGTCCACCCACACAAAGACGGCAGGTATAATCAGACTGTCAGTCAGAAGGAGCAAGGGCAAACGCATTTTACAGTGAGACTAAAATGAATGCAGGTCAGAGACTTTGTATGCACGCAGGTTGAAAAAATACCAGCAGTAGCATGCCACTGGATTATGGACAGGGACACCTCCACCCGGATCCATCTCCCTGATGATGCTGAGAACGTGTAACTGAGTCCTCCTGTCAAAGGGCTAATCCTTCACAGGGACAGATTTAGCCACCGCGTCTCATCAAGCTTTCATCTGAGTCCAGCGCTGATGTCATCGAGCCCTCCACCCTTACTAACTGAGTTATGTTAAGAGCAAACGGCCTCACACCTGTTCGGCAGCAACACAGAGCCGATGCCCTTAGATTAATGAGTGAAGATCTCGCAGGAGGCTCCTTCCTCACCACCAAAGAGCATCAGGAAGATTTGGAGCAGGTCAACTCCCAGATTCACACACTGTCAGATGCCAGCGGGGTGGTGTGGTGATGAAGAGATCTGAAGAAGCCTCAAAGCTCTGATCAGCCATCCCCTCTGTGAACCCCTTAAACCCCCTCTGGTGCCTGCGGGGCCGTCTGTGGACACCCTGCGCACACCACGCGCAATTACCCTTTAAGCTGTTCCCAAGCACAATTACCTTTTGCTCCTTAGCAGGGCAACACATGGTATTGCAATAGTGTATGGAATGGTCATTGATGGCGTGTGTGTGCGTGGGGAGGAGTGTTAAGTTAGTAACATTACCCTTTCTCCTGTCTCCTGGGTGGAAAGACCACACTGTGATCAAAGTCTCTTTGAAGATCTGCATTTAGGGAGGAAACATGTCAACTCAACTTTAGCAGTTTTTTAAAAATGTGACCGTGAGTGCTATCTCTTATTGACCATCTGCTAAAAAAGTCCCATCACCCTCAGCTTTACTTTGTGTTAACTGCTATTTAGGCGTCTCTTCTTGCCCTGTGTGTCCATTTATCTACTGTGCTGACTGCAGTTGTGTGCTAGGGCTAGGCAGTGTTTCAAGATTTTCCAACGGTGGTTCAGAGGTAGAGCAGGTTGTCCACTAATCGGAAGATTGGAAGATTGTCAGTTTGATCCCCAGCTCCTCCTCTGCTTGTCAAAGTATAGCTTGGGCAAGATACTGAACCCCAAATTGCTCCTGATGGCGATTCCCTCGGTGTGTGAGAGCGTGTGAATGGTTTCTGAGTAGCAGGTGGCACCATGTATGGTAGCCTCAGCCACCGGAGTGTGAATGTGTGGGTGAGTGTGTGTGAATGGGTGAATGTGGTGTAGTATAAAAGCACTTTGAGTGGTCGGAAGACTAGAAAGGTGCTGTACAAGTGCAGTCCATTTACCATTCACCGTCAGCCCACCAACCGCTGATAGCAGATTTATTCACGCAGGTGTGTGTGTGCATGTGTGTGCTGTGTCTCTCCCCTGCCCCAACGCGTAGTTTCAGCTGGCTGCACTAGTGGAGACTTTGCTATATTCCACAAGCTTTTTTAGTCTAATAAATAAACAAAATACTCACCTACAAAATATCAAACCAGATATAAACAGAAAAATACAAGCATACACTTTCTAAACTCAGGTTTTTCTCTTTTATCAAACTAAGACTGACATTAGCTGAACTGCCATAAAACACACTTTATTCAAACTGAAAATGAAACTCATTGAAACTGTCTTATTCTTTCCAATGTTCCAGCAATCACCAGCTCTGCTGTGGTTAGAAATAAATATGCTGGCTCCACATGCTGTTTTTCCATGCTGTCTCTCACTGCCCACGGAGCAGCGGCTCTCACTCATTATTTGGAGGCAGACCATTAAATTAGCAAAATAAAATGACAAATATCGCCCAAAAAAAATGACCCCAAAATAACAAATGTCGATGTAATCAGCCAGTTATTGATAGCTGGCACATTGGTCCAATCGCCCAACCCTATTATGAGCCCACAGTTGTCTGGTGTAATGAGGAACTTATACTGATATTTTGGGCGTAATTAGTTACAGTTTTATTTGCTTTAAAAAATAAAAAGTGCTTTAAATAATCTGGCAAACTGTTGATTTGACGTGACCATGTACAACCCAAGTTGTAATAAATCATTGGCAACAATTAAATGAAACAGAATTTAGATGTCCACAAAGATAGTGTGTGTACAGTGGGGTGGGGTGGGGGGGGCAGGGGATGGAGTGTGCGGGTGAGGCTGAGGGCTTTTGCACTCATGCATGCGCACTTCTCCTCATGCACTTCCTTTGAAAGCTCCATGCACGGCTTGGTGCCATCAATTGTCAGAGATGGTGAAGTGATTAATTTCTGTGTCAGGTCTTGGGCTGATTGGACAAGCCTTTGGGGAGCGTTGGATTGATTGGATGGTTCCTGTTTCTGTATAGATGCAGTGGTTGTGATGGTGTAGAGGGGGAGGACGTGTGGGGTGAGGCAGCACATGGTTGCTCTCTCCCTCTCTGTTTTCCTCGCTCTCTCCCCAGAGATCGGCTACAAATTAATACAAATCAGAGTCCTCTTCTCTGCCCGAGCCTCGTCGCTCACCTTCCCCCCAGGTAGGAGAAAGAGAGAGGACGGTGGAGCAGGTGCAGCCAAGTGCAGAGCAATCGGAAGAGAAATGATTGGAATATCAGTGAGTGAGTGCTTTTGTGCTTGAAAGACAATGTGTGTGTATGTGTGTGTGTGTGTGTGTGTAAGAGAGAGAGCAGATGAAGAGCAGATATGGAAAACTACTATCTCAAAGCCTTGGAAAAAAAACACATATGGTGTTCCAGTTTTGCAGCAGACACCTGTGTCATTATAGATCGGCACTGTATGTGTTGGTGAAGCATCTGGACAGATGTTTGAATTTTTAAATCTTCAGCTGTCATTTTGATCAAATCTTACTCACACACTGCAGCTCAACAGAGAAACCTCATTAAACAGATTAAAATGAAAAAAGTATCACAAGTCCTTTCTGTGTGTGAATCAGAATTAATTGAAAAACAGAGTGTCTGTTGTCATATCAGGCCTCACAGAGAGGGCATTAACAGTGCAGTGATGGTGGCAGAGTGACCCCTTCTGGTGTGATGCCCCAGCACTGTCTGCTCTTTTCTTTGGACAGTGTGCCCAGTGCTCCTAGTCTGACTCAGTGGTTTGTTCTGTAGAGACTTAATGACTCAAAGCCATTTGTGCAGCAACTAAATAACCATTTATAGAAACTTAAGTACTGGTTAAAATTTGTCTTTGTACTGCTCTGTCTTTAACTGTATATATTTATAGGTTGTTTCAGTCTGTAGTATGGACATTAGTTAGTATTTAACTGCAGTGTAAACTCAACACAAGACTAAACATTACATGGCATTTTGCATATAAAATAAATAATATCTGATGAGTGCCAGCTTCTTAAATTCCTAGTGAAAGCACTTATTTATTATGATTTGTGATGCCTCAATGAAATTATGTTGTCCATTACTTCTAAGCGACACTTTATTGTTTAACATCAGATCATCTGATACCTCCGTCTCTACACTGAAAGTATCAATATTTGTAAAATGGCTTTATTGATTAAACTCTACCCTGGGTTTTGTCTTTCATCATTAATGCGCAGCAAAGATCTCATTTTTACTGGGCAGAGCTCTATTGATCTTTCTATCACACGATACTCTTCAATTTCACCATGTGATCCTCTCCATTTCATACACAAGGCCTGACATGTCTAGTTTTACCGTTGAACATCAGAAATCTGTTGGTGTTGTTTATGTGGCGAATGTGATATGAAACGTTTTTTGTTAACTGTGTGAGACTTCGTGTGACGTTAGTCCTCAGGGGACAACAGTGACACTTCAGATCGACAAATCCTTTTCATCTCACTCTCATAACATGGTATGTCATCGTGGAGAGCACCTCAGATAAACCGTAGCCTTTAGCCCATGTCAACTGCAGCTCTGTGAGAATAACCTTGGACAGTCGCCTTTGATGCAGCCGACACATGGAGATTAGCAGGCTGGTGTCGGTGTGTCAAAGCTGATCTAGGTCCAGCAGCTTTCTCTCCGATGATGTTTACTGTCAGTGGTGGTATATGAGCCACAGTTAGCAGAGCTCTGATGGAGCTTGCTATGCGGAAACCATGTACTGAATCATATATACTGTGTGTGTGTGTGTGTGTGTGTGTGTGTGTGTGTGTGTGTGTGTGTGTGTGTGTGTGTATTTTCATCAGTCAGCTGCTGCATTTTCAAAGAGCTTCCCACCTCAGACTCAAACTCTTTGAAACACTCCCCTCTGGCAGGACGTTGGGTCCATCAGGACCAAAACCTCACACCACAAAAATGGTTTCTCCCCATCTGCAGCTGCCTTATCAACAAGGCACGTCACGTTCACATCTGTCTATATGCGTAACATTAATTCACATGCACCTGAGGTTTCTATCATTTTTTGGGGGGAGTTTTTCCTTATCCGCTGTGAGGGTCCAAAGGACAGAGGGATGTCGTATGCTGTAAAGCCCTCTGAGCCAAATTGTGATTTGTGATATTGGGCTTTATAAATAAAATTGATTGAATGATTGACATGTTTTCGGACTACTACCTCTGTACATTGCATATATTTTTAATCTTCTCTTATTCTACTTCAACATACAAGCCTTGCACATCCCATAGAATATATTTTTTTACATTCATTACATTTAACATATTTTTCTTTTCTTTTTTTTTTAATATATTTTTTTACTGTTGTTTTCTTTCCTACAGTATATTTGTGGTTCTTGTCTATGCACTAAAACACCAAAGCAAATTCCTACATGTAAAAACCTGCTTGGCAGTAAACAGGATTCTGAGCATTGCTGTCTCAGCCAATAATGCATGTACATGTATGACCCTGCGTTGGTTATCATGCAGCCCCCAACTCCACCCCACCCTGACATTTTGGCAGCCCAAATGGGGGCCCAGTTTGTTGCCCAAATGTCAAGAGCTGGGGTTAGGGGAAAAATTGGTGCACTTGTGGGACATATTTGTCAAAGAAAGCCCCACCTGCACCCCCTTGGCTCAAGTATTAGGATAGCAGTCCAGTAAAGTACTCGAGTCAGTTGCACCAGTTGCTCATAATGCTGCCTTGTTATAAGGCATAATTCCTATGTGATTTATGCACCACTACAATAAGATAGGTTGCACTATGCATACTCTGTCTTATGTAAGAGTTTAGCTGTTACTAGATATTTACACTCAGCATTTGTGCAGCTCAGTGAATTAACAAGCAAAGCTAACATAGCTTGCTAATATAGCTCCTTTTAGAGCGAAGAGTAAAAAAGGTATTGTGGAGTATGATAATATGATAAAACCTAATTAAAGGCTGCTTAACTAACTGACAAGATCAAATTTCACAGAAATAACATAACAAAACATTATGCCAATGATGTTACCCTAAATGAGAAGTGGGGTTAGCACTTTTGCTAGCACTCAGTTAGTTAGCATAAATGGATATTTACCGCTCATTCTAAACTGCTTGAATTATGCTAACTCTGAAACATGGATAATTTCTCCTTGTATGCATATAGAAATAAAACATAGCGATACAGGCATTTACAAAAGACTGTAATTAACTGTAATTTTTGGAAGCTAAGCTACTGCTACTTCTTGTTTACAGAGTAAATTGCTATTGATTTGATGGCGCCAGGTTTTAATCGTGCCACCCAGTTTGAAACTAGTTAGCTGTTGCTAAAGGGTTAGTAAATGGACAAAGGAAGTGTAGGAGGTTGAGGATGACTGTTCTCATGTAGCCTACCCACTTGAAGTCCACCTTGGCCCCATTAGTGACACACATGTGCAGACACAGTGCACAGAGCTGAAGGACAAATTGTTATGGGCCCCAGGGGCTCAGAATCAGTATCTCATGTGGAGCTCACATAGACACGTCGGTCATTTTGATCAAATGTTCTTCCACTGGGCATTCACTTCTGTCATTCATAGCACTTAGATTCAATCAGTGTATCAGGGACCAGAGCTCATTTGCTTTACAAATTTTGATTAAAACCCACCCTCATTCACAATAACAGTGTTTTCTGATAATGGTTCTTGTATGTAGGTCAGCCTGTGTCCTTGTACAGTTTTGTCAAAGTGCTGTCTCATGTGAAAATGCAGCAGCAGCAGAGGACTCCGGGGCTACAAGTGTGTCGCAGAGGGATGCTTTCAGCTCCCTTGTTTCTCCTCTCCCCTCCTCTCCTCGTCTGTCATCATCTACACGTGAGTGCATCTTTATGGCTTGGCCTTTAGTGAAGTGGTCCATTGTGTATCAGTCTATGAGCTCATGAACCCTCTGTGCCCTCGAGGAAAAATACTGTCCAAACTGGAGCACCAGTACAGTAATATGCCAGTGATCAATGGCTTTTTAATTCAATACAATAAATCATTTAAAACCACCTTTGTGTTTAGATTTTGTTTCTGAGGATGCTTTAGGGCTAGAAAATTGTCTGTGTTGGTCACAGTTGCATTTATCTCAAGCTGAATGAAATGTGGCCCCTAATCCTCCCTCGAGGCTATTTTTCCCCATGAAACCTGTATGTCCACGGGGTAGAACATCATGCGATCCCCCTTTCCCTCGGCACCCCTAATCACCTCTAAATCAGATGCCTTCAGCAATTTCACAGGACAATAGTGTTGCCACTGTTAAACCCTGAGGCAAATCACCATACGGAGCAAGATCAGGAGGTATCTGTAGCAAAATTGGAGCACCATATGTTTCTCAAAGGGTTTTTTGATAATAGTTTTCCCTGATATTAGCACACACACGCACACACATACACACAGAGACAGACAGAAGCTCAAAAGGCTCAAGGAGGAGGAAAGCCCTAGATTTGCTCACCAGACAGGCTTTACTGATGAAAGCCCTCTAAGTGTCACTATCATATACACATGAACACACACATACATACATATGGACACACAGAAGACAGAGCCTTAGGGCCAGTGTGGACAGACTGCTGCTCATAGCCGAGAGTTTGGTGTACATGTTTCAGGTGGTGGTGCTCTCTCTGAAGCTACACCTCTGCTACCCTCCGAATCACATACTATTTCTTCTAACTTTCAGTACGTACTGCAGCTGCCCTTATGAAGTAATGGATGCTACTTCATCATGACATTGCGCCTTGAGCTTTAACTCTGTTGCTCATATATCTGTTGCAGTCTGCAGTGCTAATTTTGAAATAAAAAGAAAAACTATGCGATTTGGAATGCAGCAGATTTGAACATTTTCACTTAAAGGAGAAGTCTGGTATTTTGGACTTTGAGCCCCATTTCTGGGTTGTTTATGATGAAATAGAGTGGTCAAGACCAAAATTCTGACGATTGCTCCTTTTCAGAGAATTTGGCTTTCCCCTGCCTGGCTTAACAGTGCTACCTATGGCCATGTGTGAATCTGTCCTAAAATCACCCTAAACGTTTGTTTTCAAAACCATGAAACTCACCGAGTGGTCAGTGGTGTTCGTGGATGTTCTGGCATAAAAATCGTAGCAAACTGTGGTTTCCGTGATGATTTATTTGACATTTTGTGTAATCCATTGGTTTTCTAGAGAAGCCTCATTGTCTGTTGGTAGTGATCCGCCACCAGAAACGGAAAGGGGTTTGTGTACGACAAGGTTGTATAATTGTAGTCTTTTAGCTCAGCGAAAGCGCCGGCTCAACAGTGCTATGTGCGCTCCTGGAGGAAGAACGAGAAGGGACGAAAAAGGTTTGTAATAAGTTTAAACAACTGCACAATGGATTACTCGCTTGTAAACAACCTTCGCAGTACGATGCCTTTGAAAACAACGCCAGCCTTCTTCTTCTGCTTCTTCTCTGTGTCCCATTACATTACAGTGGTTTCCTGCCGGTTGGTGACACCCACGTAAAGGAGCATTATCGCTATCAAGTGGGCTGGAGTGTATAACGCTTCAGGGTCAAAGGAACGATCAAGCGGAAGTTTACACAGGGGTGTGAGGCAGCTGAAAAAATAGTTCCACAATTGAGATGAACAGCGAAAACACGGATAGAAACCACATTTTGCTACGATTTCTATAGCAGAACATCAACGAACACCACTGACCACTCGGTGAGTTTCGTGGCTTTGAAAATGAATGTTTAGAGTGGTTTTTAGGACAGATTCACACATGGCCATAGGCAGCAGTTTTGATGAGTTTGAGTTTGCTCAGTTGATGTGACGTGTCTTCCACTGCTCAGAGGATTGTAGGTCAGATTGCCAGAGAAGCGTGTTGGACTGCAGAATGCAACCAGATGTTGTAGGACATCCTAGGATTTTTTTGGCATATTGCATTTAACATACTATGTATTGGGCTATGCTAACTCATTTTCTGCCATATTAAATTGTATGGTCATATGGGTAATGGAACACTGTGTGAGGTTACCTCACCACCTCAAGTCAGCTTGTTGTGGTTCTTCATAATTTTTGTTCATTTCTCTGTAGAACACTTTAAAGATCCCCTCGAGGCATGTTTTAAGACATAAACATACTCCGCTTGGAATAATAATTTGTTTGTGTTTGAATAAATTGCATCCCTCCTTCTCATTAAAAAAGTCACTATCTATGAATACGCAAATATTGTTCTTTTGAAGTTTAACGACTAGACACAAGGTGTTTCCTACATCACCCTGTCATTTTGTGATGTCACTAACTCATTGCTCATACATACACGTCTTAAACTCAAATTCAAGGTGAACACGGGGAACATTTCCCCCTCAGCAAAACACATTTTTGGGTGGAAAGGGTCTTATATAATGAATAATAAAGTGCAGCCTGTGAGACAGTTCGGGCAGCCCAACTCAAGTTGCTTATTTAAATAACCTTTTAAAAGCAGCACCACCACATGTTGTGGTATTGTTACTCTGCACACCCTGCTGTTCCAAGTCTGGTGTTTCATCGTGATGAGGTCTAGACTAGACGCCAAACATTAACGCTGCACATATTCTGCTTTTACATAATCTATTCTAAATGAGTTAGCTGAACTTTTAACACAATGCAAAACTTATTCAAACATACGTTATTTAAATAAACAGTTTGACATTTGGGGAAATACACTTATGCCTTCATCTTTCATCACCTGTTCTGACTCACCAGATGTAGATTGTGTCTATAAACCTGCCACTGGCGAGCTATTTCAGCCAGTATTCTCCTGCCCTTCCTCTATCTGTGTTCTGCCATTTTGCACAGGTAACGTCACCAAATTCTGAGGTTTTTGCCGCTCAAGACAGTTGTGACTGGTTTAGAGAATGGAAACACCGATTGTGAAATTGTGAGCTGATACTGATACCAATGCTTAAAGTAACTGAACTGTTTTAAAGTCGTTCAGCCCTTCATTACACTATCTTTGAATGAGCACAAATAAAATAATTTCCATTTATGAGACAGCCTTTAAAACAGCCGACAAAATCTCAGTTTGTCCCAAACATATTTTCTATTGCCCCCTGGACCATGGGATGCTGTTAGTCTCGAGCCCTGCTTTTTAGCTTGTGCAAAATTGATGTGACAGAGCAGAAAAACATCGGCCACTGCCAGCAGCAAATGTTATAGTATTTGTCGATAGGCCAATGGCAGTCAACAGGGCAAGTATGGGCCAATACCGATTTGTGGCCAATAAATCAGTGCCTCCCTATATAAGAGAAATACAAACAACCCAGAGCCTTTTTTTCCCTATGCCAGAATGATGATGTGTCAGCGCTGTGGAGAGAGGTCTGGCTGTGTTAGTCTAGTTGTCACCATGGACTTGCCAGGCAACCAGCAGAGACTTGTGAAAGTGACTGTTCCCCGCCAGGAAATAGACTTTCTAACACTCAGGTTTTTGTAGGGACCAAACAATTGAGATATAACACAACTAGTGAGCTTTAGAGGTGCTGGGAGGTGGATTTTGTAATTTGGACAGAACCAGGCCAGCTGTTTTCCCTGTTTCCAGTCTTCATAAGCTATGCTAACCGACTGTGGCTTTATCCTCGAGACATGAGGGTGATATCCATCTTCTCATCTAACTATGAGAAGAAAGCAAATCAGTCTATATCCCAAAATGTCTGACTGTTCCTTTAAAAATTCAAAAGGTACAGGATTGTAAACAGCAGAGGAGCATCCATGACTCTGCATCTTGGGTAAGCCATGGATGCTGTCAGCAACAGTGACTTAATGTGTTGATGTGTTGTGACAGTAACTGTATACCAGAGGGGATCTGCTGTCACTCTGTCTCAGTCAACCAGCCCAGACAGCCAATGAATACAAGCAGAAGATAGAAGACGTGTCCTCGTCGAAAAATTAAACACCAAAGACTTCAGTGTCTCATTCTACCTTTAATAACGTGCCTTATTGCACAGCAGCAGAACTGATATTAAATATTAAAAGATTTATATTGACTTTGTATGTCTTGCTCTCCATTATGATATCACCATGAATTATTCTGCCATGGCAAGCAGATCTATGGCTTTGAATCGGGAGACACGGGCTGTATCTGTAAGAGGTGAAGGTCAGAGATGGGCACATCAGTCATATCCAGACAATGGCAGCACTGGAGAGCGCTGACTTCTGCTGAAGAGGAGAAAGCCTCAAGGATCCCCTTTCAGCAGATGGGGGTGTGTTAGCAGGGCAGAGGCAATTAGGCCAGCTCTAATCCTCCATCTGCTTTCTTCCATCGCCGTCCCCTCAGCTAGAAACAAGGCTGCCCCCAAACCCAGAAGAGCAGGCACCTACTGTAGCAAGAAAAATCCTGACAGAGCACGATGAAGCTAAATAAACTCCGTCAGCTATTTTTCCTTTTAATTGCGCTTGAACACTCTTTGTTCCGTTTTCTTCACCTGCACCTGCTTGCTTTCAGGTTCCCTCCCTCAACACTTTCTTCTCTATTTTAACACTTTTCTTCACTTTCCAAGAGAGCTGAGCCATGGGCGTCTTTCATCTTAATAGCACTTATATGCACATACTGGGAATAAATAGTGCAGATTAGACACAATCATAATTTAGGCCCACTACTGTTGTAAACACACTGTCCCCACCAAGATACTGGTATTATAAATCTCTACATAAAGAACACTTTACGAACAGTAGTACATGCCCCCTGTCTGCATCCATTTTTGCACTGTAATTGCTCCTTTAAACGTGGTGGAACCCCGCTTTGTACAAGCTCGATCACTTCAAGCATGCCCCAACTTTTTGTGCCTCACACATTGGTCCGGTACAATTACCTACACAGTATTTGTGTGTGCAGTCCAGTCAAAGTTTCCCTCAGAAATCAAATCAAATCAATAGCTTGTTAGCAATCAAATGACTACTATGATGCATGAAATTCAAATGGAGGGTAGGAAGTAATAAATCCATGTACTGTGTATACTAGAAATGGAGGAACGTGAGTACATAAATGGGTTGGATGAACAAGCTGGGAACAGATATTGTCAGAAAATTGAATCTCATGTTGGATATGATCTACACAAAACCAAGAAAGTGATTTTTTCCCCACAAATTAACAGATTTTCCCAGTGTTGACATGATTGTCATACCAAATGACCTCAACCTTTAGAGCTCCTAACGGTACATGCTGACTCAATGAAAGCATACAAGAGTCTAGTGGACTGAAAATTCACCAGCACTTGGGCTCCAATTCCTCACCACTCCCCTCCTCTGAACTCCTCCCTCCTTATCAACCATTCTCCACCTTCGAACTCCTTCATCCCTCAGTTATCTCTGACCTCATCAGAAAGTCCAAACCTTCATCCTGCCAGCTAGACCCCCTCCCCACTCCTCTGGTCAAATCCTGCCTCCCCTCTCTGCTCCCCTTCATCTCAGCCATTATCCACTCCTCACTGTCCACTGGAACTGTTCCCACCCCTTTCAAAACCGCAGCCGTCAGTCCCATCCTGAAAAAACCTGGTTCAGACCCCAACGATTTCAATAACCTCCGCCCCATTTCTCACCTCCCCTTCATTTCCAAAATTCTTGAAAAAACTGTTGCCTCTCAACTCCACTCCCATCTCACCCATAACAGCCTCTATGAACAGTTCCAGTCCGGCTTCCGTCCCCTCCATAGTACAGAAACAGCCCTCATCAAGATCACCAACGACCTCCTCATGGCAGCTGACTCCGGTTTAATCTCCATTCTCATCCTCCTCGATCTGAGTGCGGCCTTCGACACTATTTCTCACCCAATCCTCCTCCATAGACTCTCCTCCATAGGTATCACCCACACCCCCCTTCACTGGTTTCACTCTTACCTCACTGGCCGCACTCAGTTCATCCAACTCAAATCCTTCACTTCACAGCCCTCCCCCGTCACTTCAGGTGTGCCCCAGGGTTCCGTCCTGGGGCCCCTCCTCTTCATTATCTATCTCCTCCCACTTGGCAATATTTTCCGTAAATTTGGTATTCACTTTCACTGCTTCGCGGATGACACCCAGCTCTACTTATCCAGTAAACCCGACACCTCTCTTCCACCCTCCTCCCTCACCCACTGCCTCTCAGAAATTAAATCCTGGTTCACCTCCAACTTCCTCAAACTCAACTCTGATAAAACAGAACTCCTCCTGGTCGGTACCAAATCCACTTTATCCAAAACTGACAGTTTCTCCCTCACTATTGACAGTTCCACAGTGTCCCCCTCCCCTCAAGTTAAGAGTCTGGGTGTCATGCTCGACAGCTCACTGTCTTTCCACTCACACATCAATAACATCACCCGGTCTGCATATTTCCACCTACGAAACATTAACCGTCTCCGCCCCTCCCTCACCCCTCACACCACGGCTATCCTGGTCCACAGCCTCGTCACCTCCCGCATTGATTATTGTAACTCACTCCTCCTTGGTGCCCCTCACAAATCCCTCCATAAGCTTCAACTGGTCCAAAACTCTGCAGCCCGCATTATTACCAGATCCCCCTCCTTTCACCACATCACCCCTGTCCTCCAGCAGCTTCACTGGCTTCCAGTCAAATTCAGAATCCATTACAAAATCCTTCTGTATACTTTCAAGGCCATTCACAACCTCGCCCCCACCTACCTGTCTGATCTCCTCCACATCGCCACCCCCTCTCGCTCCCTCAGGTCGTCCTCCTCCCTCCATCTCTCTGTGCCCCCCGCCCGGCTCAGCACCATGGGGAGCAGAGCTTTCAGTCGCTCTGCTCCCAAACTCTGGAACTCTCTCCCCCCGGACCTCAGAAACATGGACTCTCTACCCCATTTCAAATCACAACTCAAAACCCATCTGTTCCAAACTGCATATTCCCTTTAATTGCCCACATCCATTTTTACTTTGTGTCACTCTTGTCTGTTGTTTTTATTTATTTTAATTGTGATTTTAATTGTGTTTTTAATGCTCTGTAAGTGTCCTTGAGTGTTGAGAAAGGCGCTTTTAAATAAAATGTATTATTATATTATTATTTGTGTGCAGTTTGGTCCATGACTACCATCTTGTTTTCAGCCAGGTGAGTAAATATTCTTGAGTATAACTGTTTTATTTCAACTCTGTACATGGATGCACTGCTGTAAGGCTCAAAACAAGCTAATGTTAGCTTACTTTAGCTACTATTTTCTACCCACAGGGTCAGCTGTTCCCAGAGGTCTGGTGAAACCATTAAAAATCTGAATCATGGCTAAAAACACAGAGAAGCACATTGTAATTGCATCTTACTTGAGGTATGTTTAACACGCTTTAATTATGTTTTCAGGTTGTCCATCCATACTATTCTTGTGAACACAATATCTCAAGAACGAAGGGAGTTTCTTTAAATTTGCCACAAATGTCTTCTCGGTCTCAGCAATGAACAGTTTTCTATTTTGGTGGTCAAAGGTCAAGATCACTGTGACCTAATTTGTCTTATTCCCGTTAATGCGATATCTCATGACACCTTGAGGGAATTTCTTCAAATTTGGAACAAATGTCTGCTTACATTTAGCGATGAATTGATTAGATTTTGGTGATCAAAGGTCAGTGGTCAAGGTCACTGTGACCTCGTTTGTCTCATTCTCATAAACACAATGGCTTAAAAACGCATTAGGTAAATTTCCTCAAATTTGGCACAAACGTCCACTTGGACTCAATGAGGAACTGAGTTTGGTGGTCAAAGGTCACTGTGAGCTCACAAAACATGTTATATCTGAAAGGTCAAAGGTCAACTTCACTGTGACATTCTAATGTTCTGCAAAAAAACACTTTTCTGGCCATTACTCAGCGTTATAACTCAGGAACAGAAGACATTTGGTCGGACACTGAATTGGTGACACTCATCTTCGGTGCCCACCTTGAAACTTTGCTGATTTTTTTTCTGATTGCTGCCAGCTTGAAGATGTGTGTGAAGTATCCACATTTTAGAATTTGTAGCTTCTTCACAGCAACATCCATTTTGAAGCAGCTGTCATGGCTACATATGAGTCTTGACAGATGTGGATGTAAACTGTGCCTGCAACTTGACTGGTTTGTAGAGGCATATAACCCCTTTATGTCCTCCTATTTTTGGGATTTGAAGTGGCCTTTGTTTTTTTCCCAATTTTGTGCAGTGTTGGTAATCTTTGCCTCCACTTGACTGCCCTCCATCTTGACAGCGCACCGTTGTATAATGTCATATGCAAAGAAGTTTTTAGTTCAAACGTGCTGAATGTTCAGGAAAAATTCGGCAAAGCAAGAAGAGCTATTTCAAAAATATGTTACTTTAAGCTATCTGAGTGTTTTTGTCTTGTCTGCTTGGCCTTTTTGCCACCTGTAACATTCAAGTGTCAAGTGCCGTAATTATGACAGAGCTAAGGTTAAATGGCTTTCCATTTATTTATTCATTCAATTCAAAATCTAAAATAAAACCATTTCAAAATATCAAAAACAGAGCCCGGACACTCTGTGTGCCCTTAGAAAAAGAACAAAGCGTCTTTTATGGCAAAAAGCTTGCAGTTTCTGAATTGTTAAGAAAACTGACCTCTTGATTGGATTAAATTGCCATTGAACTGACCTCACCTCCAAACCATCTGTGTCACCGATGAATGTGAATGCTGCACATTTGCCCCCTGATGTTAAAATGAGGCAAATTTTGTTCTGGATGGAAACTACTGAGTGAAAAGGAAGTCACGGTAACTGTGCACATACTGAACATAAAGAGACCATCTGCTGGAATCTTCAGCCTGTCTGGAAAAGACATGACATTTTTCTGGTTCATTTGAGCTGTCTGTCACTTTAATTTTTCTTTAACCATCAAAATGTCTGTTGGTTACTGGTGTGACTATGGATTATACGGAGTGTAGTCTTCTGTAGTAGTTAAAATACAGAATATAAGTGGCTTGTATGGGTGCTTATTTAGCTGTTGTCAATATATATAGTACTGAAGGGACTTGATAAATATAATTTAGTACATGGCAGCTTTAAATCTACACAGTGCAGCACACTCCAGAGAGTATGCCGTAATAAATGCTAGACATACTGCCTTGTGGGACCAAACATACATACAGAACATACCATATTATGGGACAAACATCCAGAGTTGTCAGCAAAACCAAGATAGCCTATATATCATACAGGCTGCTTTCTCCACGCCTACCTGCCCCAGGGAGAGTGTCAAGCAACAATACATAAGTGTTGTCATTGCCACCAGTGGTGCATTGACCTTGTACAGTGCTAACAGGTCAAAGGGAGTACAGTTCCTTCCTCAGGACTAATCCACCAACAACCTGAGGTGAGGACAGTGAAAGAACATACCTTACATTCACGTCAATCAAATGACTTGCCTTTTTCCCCACTTATAGTAGCTTTCAGCACCTGATATTGCACTATGAACCTATTTATGTTAAAACTCATTTCATCTTGATTCAGTGAACTCCAGATTGCACACTCACCACAATGACCAACTCCCAGAGGAAATGGAAAATGAGTCACTCAGCTAGAAAAGAGTGAGCTCTCTTATGTGTAGTCATGTTCCTCCTCTCAAAGAAAAAGCCTTTTTTCCTGAGCTGCTATATCCGGGGGCATCAGCGTCACTCTCTCAGTGGTCGGCAAGAACATGTGTCGAGGGGTCAGTGCATTAGTAGCTGTTATTCTCTGACTCTGCAACACAGAGGGAGCCAAGAAAAAAGCTGGATGGAGGGAGTGATCATGGTGGAGGGAACATATTTTTTGAGCTAACCCCTGACATTGTTGATCCATCCACTTCATTGTTGGTTTTGTGTTAAACTTAGTTAAATAAATTGTGTTTGTTTAGGTAAATCCTTCGGGTGGACTCCCTGCTTTTCACAATCTTTGAGCCAGTTCGTCACAGTAGACGGACAAATTTAGAGACTAGCTGGTGAATACAGTGGAGCATTTAGCAGCTAAAGAGCGTCCTTCAGGAGTTGGTGGAGACCAAAACAGAGCTAAAAAAATGCTAATGCACATCTGCTTGATGAGTAAGCCAGTTATATGTTTGTAATATCAACTTTTCAGGGTAATATGTATATATTTACAATTTATTGCACTGACCCCAAGGGACAAAAAATCTATTAATCCATGTTTTAAAAATGTTAAAACCAATTGGCAACCTCTGAGGCTGAAAAATGAAGCCAACTAAAAAAAACTGCATTTTTTTGAACGGCCACTGAAGGCTGGCTCCAGAAGAGAGCCAAACCCCACAGACCCCCATGTTAAAATGCACAACGTTACAGCAGAAAAAAAACACGATTACAGCCTGATACAAAAAAGGTTTTGGTCTCTAAAGCTAATTACCCCTGTACAACAACTGACAAGGGGGTGAATTCTTATATATCTCACTCGTTTACATTTTATTAAGGCTTGAAGTTACGCATAATTTAGGGTGGGCCAGTTTGAGTAAAGTCATAGCTTCAAAATGGGAGTTAGGGTTAGGGAAATAGGCTTTCAACATTTGGTAAATGCTTTACGTTTTTGGCTTAAGACAATTAAAATTTAATGCCTCCACTATATGTGGAGAATAAATTTACTTTGTCCAGAAAAAGAATTCCCAAACAGGGCTGGCACAATATCAGATTTTCACTACATGATTATCATGGCCAAAAGAGTTCCCGATACTAATGTTATCATGATATAATAATAGTGCTATAAATTAAAGTAATCTTAACTTTATTGTGTATTTTGTCCCTTTTTTAGTAAATAAATTACACTCAAAATACAAGTGGAGGGAGGTGGAGAGAGAATAACCATAACTGTACGAAGTAGAAAAAGAGCAATTACATCTGATGGATAGCGAACAGACAAACAGATGGCGTTGAGGCGCGGAGACAAAGTGATAATGGAAAGAAACGGAAATCCTTTAACAGGCACTGGATTATTTACACATTCATATATGCATTATCATTATCATCATATATGCATTGTTAACATGGTATTGATAATTCAATTTTAAATATCACAGTTATCATCAGTTCTGCTATATCTCGACACCTCGATATGTCCATGTGGTCTTTTTGGCACAGGGAGGGAGTCATCGTGTAATACATATCAGTTTTATGTATTTCTGGATTGATTACTGGCAGAGTCAGCTGGCCTCCAAAAAGAAAAAATTACATCTGGCATGCACTGGTGGCTTGGGCAATCAGCACAGCCATGGCCACACTTGATGAAATACCTTCTGAAAAGGCCACCTCTTCACATTTGTAAAAGTCACATTCCATTATCTTCCAATTGTGGGAGTCGGGTGTTCTTTGAGCTCTGTAATGTTATCTTTTACAAGTGTGGCAGAACCAGCCTGACATTTGTAAACAGTCACTTTACTTCCTATTCCGTCGATTCGATGTCTTTATATGGCCAATCAGATACGGCTCCTGTTCTCCTGACGGCTGGGGCTGCAGCCACCTATACGTACTGTATAAGAAGCCTTGCAGAGCTGCACTCATCTTTCTAGCTAAATGCCACAGTGTCACCGCGCTGGTATTTCACACAACGGCTCCTCCAAATCATGTGTCTCATGGCACTCTACTAAATGTGACTGGATTTTGATGAAATACGCTGGACTGATAATACCGTAGCAGTGTGACCGGTTTGGCAGTAGATTCCAGATAAAGTGTGTGGGTGAAATGCAACGTGTAATTGGCAGAGAGAATTGGAGTGTGTGAACTGGAAGTGTGAAAGACAAGCAACAGTCCTCTGAGCATATTGGAAAATCTGCAATCTGCAGTCTGTTGTGGTTTTAATGGTCAGACAAGAATCTGAATTTACTCAATATTATAATGACTTACATGTGGATAAAACATCAGTCTCACTGTACTCAAATTGAGACGGTTTCTGTGGACATGTTTCTATAATCACTGATCATGCTGATGTGGCCCTTTCTCAAAAGGTATTTCTGCTGTTTCTCATACTTACAAGCTCATTACAGATATTCAAAGGCTCACAGACTGTTAACAGCTGAGCCTTCCAATCTGGAGAGAAGTGAATTACTCCAGGCCTCTGAGAAATAGCTGTAAAGTTTACAGCCTTTTAAAGAATATTTTTTTTATACAGGATTAATTCTGCTTGCACTGTTAAATATTTTTTTGCTTCCATGTAGAGTTTAGTTTATGGCTTTCAATGGTCTACATTTCATGATTGATTTAATCAGTTACAAGTACAAATTGCAAAAAGCCATCATATGATTACAGTATAATAAAAATGCCCTCATTATTTTGAAGAGGCCATTTTCCCTTAATGATTTATATGGAATAAACCATACCAAAACAATATCATTGCATCAGGTTGAGGGAAAATAGTTATACGCACATCACGTAGGTTCAAGGCTATCAAAAAACATCTTACATTAAGGAAAATAGTAACGCCTGCACACCTACTCCATTCCACAAAAGGGTAACACTTTACAAAAAGGTGCACAAAATTAGAGTAGTTACTGAGGATCGAATGAGGAACTAATGAGTAGTTACTGAGGAACTAATGAGGAACTCAGAGGAATGCTCTAGTGGAGGCATTACTGATTGATTTACGTTTAAAAAACTAACTCAGAGGTGGAGGTGCAAATATAATGAGTAGAATTTCATTACTTCATCATCATCTTTACAATTAGTTCCTTAACAAAAAAAATCACAGACAGCAGAATTCTTGAGAAGAGTTTTATTCATAATTTTCAGACCACATACACATTAATATGACCATCCATGTTATTCTGTACGATGATGCCTTAGAAATAAATATGATAATGTGTCACATTTTAGGTAGGCTAAGCTTAAAGAATTTATCATGGGGGCTGCGTGTAAAGTACTGTATACTGATCACACCGTTGTTCACAGTACAGTTGTTTCAGGTGCACAAAATTTAAAGTAGTTACTATGAAACAAATTTGGAACTAATGAGGAACTAACTATTAGTTAATGGTCAGTTCTTCAGTAACTCCTGATCAAATTTCAGAGGAGTAGTTACTGAGGAACTAATGAGGAACAGTGTTGGGTAAGGGTTACTTTAAAAGTAATCAAAGTACGTTACTGCGTTACTTTTTTAAAAAGTAACCAGTTACTTTACTGCATTACTCCCTGAGTAAAGTAACTCAATTACTTTAAAAGTACTTCCAACGTTACTCCCTGAGAAAAGTAACTCA
>NC_065524.1:14551555-14555954 GCF_006386435.1 Epinephelus moara
CCACTAATACAACATGCTAACGTTATTAGCACAAGCCTAAGGCATTTTACATTGTAAAAATAAGCCTAGCGAATAGCCGTCTTTTCGGGAGCGTATGTATGTTTCCCGGGTTCTAAGTTCCCCACTTAACCCTGCAAAAGAGGTTCTATGTTCCCCGTTTACACAAAAAATGTTCTATGTTTCCCCGGTTCTATGTTCCCCGCTCAACCAAGTGGGAAACATAGAACCCTTTTTGTGTACCCTAAAGTAAAGTGAGGTCAAAATGAGTAGGTAATGAGTACTGAATCATTACCTACTCATTAGTTACCCTTTTTTGTGTAAGATACACAAAAATTACAGTAGTTACTGAGGAACTAACTATTAGTTAATGGTCAGTTCTAATGGTGTGGGGTATCACTATTGAGGGAGGTCTTGCATAAGGATGTTGAATAATTCTAAATTCAGCGTAATGTGGATTTATGTTGAAAAAATACTCATCCATGATGATAGTATCCCATAGAATGTCCATTATCCAGCTCAAATTTCATATTTTGAAAGCAGTTAGACAGAAAACCTTTAAAAAATGTGTAGTACTTCATTCATGTTTTCTATGACACAACATTTAACACAGTTGACAAATTCATGAATCAACAGTTTCATTCATTCATTCATCTTCTAACCGCTTCATCCTCTTGAGGGTCGCGGGGGGGCTGGAGCCTATCCCAGCTGACATCGGGCGAGAGGCAGGGGACACCCTGGACAGGTCGCCAGACTATCGCAGGGCTGACACATAGAGACAAACAACCATTCACGCTCACATTCACACCACCAGACAATTTAGAGTTACCAATTAACCTAGTCCCCAATCTGCATGTCTTTGGACTGTGGGAGGAAGCCGGAGTGCCCGGAGAGAACCCACGCTGACACGGGGAGAACATGCAAACTCCGCAGAGAAGGGCTCCCACGCCCGGGATCGAACCGGCAACCCTCTTGCTGTGAGGCGAGAGTGCTAACCACCACACCACCGTGCCGCCCGAATCAACAGTTTATTTTCATTAAAATATTTAAAAAGTAATTTGAGGTTAAGCATGGCAATTAATGAATTTAGCACATTCAGGGGGTATATTATGGAAACAACAACATTGTTTATCAAAATAATATAGTAATTTCTTCACCTTTTGGTTGATGTGAAATGTACCCCTCATAAGTTGTCATAAGAACTTATGAAATATCTCTTGACGTGAAATTGAAACCTCATCTAGCAACATTAGATACTTATGATACCAATCTTGGTTATAATGTCAAAGAAGTCACCATTATGATCCATTTTCTGGCATAGACATCTTTGTCTTATAGTGTTGATGTTGCAAATAGTCTACAAAAGCATGACATTACCTGACGTTATGTCCACCAAAGATTTTAGAATCCAAGAGTAATTTAAGAAAATAAAATATCAGTGGTTGACATGCTGTGTTAACTCAGATTTTATTGAAGTAGAATAGAAAGGTTACATTTGCTACGTTCTCATTATAAGTTTGTCTGCTTCCATCCTCTACCGTCTGAAGGTTAGCGTTAGCAATGTAGCAAGTGGCTTGCGTCACGTTCTGTAAGCCCCTGTTCCACAGCTGATTGAGCTTTAACCCCTTTCTTTGTCACTCAACCACATCCAACATGAAGATGCAAACAAAGTATTAACAATGCGTTGGTTAGCAATATGTTTGCATTGTGTTGATTTAATAGGCTTCTTTCGACATTATTATTTTCCATAATTCAACCTAGTCCATTGTGAACAATTACAGGTTGAATGAGGGCAGAATGTTTTCCACCTATCCACTGAAGCTGATATTTGGTATTATATATTATATTATATTATATTATATTATATTATAATCCTGTGGGGGGTGCTCCGGGAGTATGGGGTTGTAAGCCCCTTGCTAGGGGCCATCCAGTCCCTGTACCGAAGGAGCGCGAGTCTGGTTCGCGTAGTAAGTCAGACCTATTCCCGGTGAGAGTTGGACTCCGCCAGGGCTGCCCTTGTCACCGGTTCTGTTCATAACTTTCATGGACAAAATTTCTAGGCGCAGTCAAGTGGTGGAGGGTGTCAGGTTCGGTGATGGGAGGATCTTGTCCCTGCTTTTTGTGGATGACGTGGTCCTCCTAGCCCCATCGATCAGTGACCTCCAGCTCTTGCTGGGACAGTTCACAGCCGAGTGGGAAGCAGCTGGGATGAGAATCAGCACCTCCATGTCTGAGGCCATGGTCCTCAGCCGGAAAAGGGTGGATTGTCCACTCCAGGTTGGAGGGGAGGTCCTACCTCAGGTGGAGGAGTTTAAGTATCTCGGGATCTTGTTCACGAGTGAGGGTAGGATGGAGCAGGAGATTGACAGGCAGATTGGGGCAGCGTCAGCAGTGATGCAGGCGCTTAACCGGTCCGTTGTGGTGAAGAGGGAGCTTAGCCAGAAAGCGAAACTCTCGATTTACCGGTCGATCTACGTTCCAACCCTCAGCTATGGTCACGAGCTCTGGGTAGTGACCGAAAGAACAATATCACGAGTACAAGCGGCCGAAATGAGTTTCCTCCGCAGGGTGGCTGGGCTCGGACATCCGGGAGGGACTCGGAGTAGAGCCGTAGAGACCTCGGGCCGCCCCAGGACATGCTGGAGGAATTATATCGCCCGGCTGGCCTGGGAACGCCACGGGGTCCCCTCGGAAGAGCTGACAGAAGTGGCTGGGGAGAGGACTGTCTGGGCTTCTTTGCTGAGGCTGCTGCCCCCGCGACCCGGACCTGGATAAGTGGAGGAAGACGAGTACGAGTACGAGTACGAGTACGAGTATATTATATTATATTATATTATATTACATTATATTATATTGTATTATCTTATATTATTTTATATTACAGTAGGCTATATTATAAACAATGCACTGCATTTACTTTGACCCACAGATGAGTCAGGGGAATTCAGGGAAGAGGAGGAAGATGATTCACAGCAAGGGGCAGCAGGTTGAGTATACAGTAACTTGAATCTATTGTAGGTCAGTCTTTTTTCAAAATTTTCTCCCGGGGGACCATGCCCCTGGACCCCCCTAGTTAGACCACGCTTAAGCCCTGGATGTCTACAATGTCTGGCACTGCCTCTGACTACCAGTCAGCTCTCTGTTGTGAGTTTACCTGTTCTGCTGCCTGTGATTTCTTGCACTGTGGATTACCTTACAGCATGGCTGCACATTCTGCCTTTGTGTGTCCGCCACAGAATCCACTCATCATCACCGCTGGTTCCTCAGTGGTTACAACCTACCTACAGTCGGCTCCTCACAAATGTGTTGGCTTCCCTTGTGTGTTCCCCTTGTATCGAACCTCTGCTCATCTGATGCCACTTCCTGTCTGCTTCCTAACTGTCCCGCTGCACACCTCTGAACTGTTTGCTGTTTGTGTGCATTCAGCGGACACCAGTGACTCACCAGCTCTCTGTTCCAGCATGCAGAGTATTGGACTGAACCTGTGCCCCTTAAATGCAGAGAATTCTCTGAATCTTTTGATGATATTATAGATTGTTGATGGTGAATCCCTAAATTATGGAGCTATAAAAACTCCCACTGAAAAATACATTAAAATACAACCAACAAAATCTTAAAGTCCAATAGTATTTATTTTCTTTGATTTTCTTTTTGTAGTTCTCCTCAGAGAGCAAGCCATACTCTGGCACAATGCAGGACCATCTCTACAACTGTCGTGTCGATGCTGATGAGATGTGTTGGGTCTGTCCTGCTGTCCAGCGACTGTGAGGCGACAGTGGCAAGGAAAAACTCCCTGCTAGAGGAAGAAACCTTGGGAGGAACCAGGCTCTCTGGGGGGGCCCATCCTCCTAAGGGCAAGGGAACCGTCAGCTGCTCCTGGCCACGGGACATCTTTTTCGTTCATCCTCCAGTCGTCTTTCCTGGTCATCTGTTGTCCACCGTCACGTTGAACAACTGCACCAAGAAAACAGACAAGTTGAGAAACTCACTTACCTTCCTTGTCCCGTGGCGGGTCTCCTGGCTCCATGATGGTCATCCTGTCTCCGTGTGGTGTGTCCAGGTCCCTTAGTCCGACATCACGTCTTGAGTGTGTCCAGGTCTCTTAGTCCAACATCACGTCTTGACTGTGTCCAGGTCTCTTAGTCCGACATCACGTCGTCAGTTGGGTTACACTACTGAGAATGACAACACACTTGATATAAACACTATGTTGGCGCATTTAAAAATCTCTCTCTTCTTCAGGACTTGAGTTAAGGATGTGACGGTGTTGTCCTCTTACTTCTCTTGTAGAACAGGATGTAAGCACCCCTCTCCTGCTGCTCACAGACTAAGTTGCCGGACGTCTCAAAGACCATTGAATCATTGTAGGTGAGCCAATGATCATCTGGTTCGTCCGGATTGT
>NC_065524.1:14556170-14626060 GCF_006386435.1 Epinephelus moara
TCTCTTACCCCTTTCTGTGGAGCCAAAATGGCTGATGGCGCTGACCAAGCTGTAGCAGCCTCCATCCTGTGAAGGAACACAGTTCATAAGAGTTAGCTTCACACGTACACACACAAAACAACAGCACACACTGTCCACATGTTTACTTTCACATGAGCCTGATTTTTGTGTTTCTGTTTTTCTTTACCTGTGTGGAGGAGACCAACAGGTCCCTTATCAGCAAGACAGGGTCATCAGCCTTCTCAAGCTCAAAGAAGGGAGAGTAGCGAAACCTCTTCAGCTGCAGGATGAGCACTCTGAGGGAGAATGAAAATATGAAAGGATTAATTTTGAGCCTAAAGACAAAGTGGAGCAACACATTCTCATCCTAACTCGTCAGATACTGACGCTTGTGGACCTACACCTCAAAATATGACACCCTAGGTACCCCCCTGCGTCAGCTTTGAATATTCAGGGACGACCTGATAATCTACGCTCCTTACATGTGTCTTTTCAAATACACTTCTGTTTTCACAGGAAATGTGCAGTTTCTGCTCGTTACGTGCATACGTTCTCTCTCAAAATAAACTTGCAACGTAGGTAAAAGACTTCATTTTTATGTTTACTTCCTTTCTATGTCAGGTTTAGGCAACTAAAGTTAGATGTAGACAAAAACCAACAAGGTTTTGCTTAAAATAGGTTCAGTCGTTACCAATGTCGTTATGTTACATACGTCACGCGACATACTTCAGTACTTCAATACTACACACGCTAGCACACTATGTTATTATTAAAATAACTACACAGATTTTGGTTTCACACTGGAAGTGAACAGTTGGCTTCCAGCTGAAAGTCTACAGTCTGTTTGACCCATTCGCCTCCTCTCCTGCCTGCCCTACACAGACTTTCTTTCCCTTTATACTACAGTTGTTGCAGGCAGCGTCACAAACTGCTGCTGCCCGGTGCGTGTCATACTGCCACAAAGGGTGCCTCTGTGTGTCGGTGTCTGACGCTGAGATCAACTGACTGTCAAGGGTCCCTCAGGGTCTGTCGACCCCAGTTTGGGAACCACCCAGGTCAGGTGATCATTTATGTCAGATGTGATGTCACTTACTGTGGCAGAGTGAGGAGGGATGATCTGCAGCTCGATGTGTTCCCTCCGCAGTCACACCTGAACTCCACCTCTGTCTCCTGCAGAGCAGCACAGAGAAACAGGCTGTGTGTTATGAGCACAACTACAACACGTCCACATGCTCAGACAGAGGCAGTGTGTGTGTGTGTGTGTGTGTGTGTGTAGTGTTTGTTGCATGATGTTTTAGATCAGTCAGTGATCATGTGACTGAAGGAGGATTTGTGGATCTTACCTTAAGGTACTCCTGGAGCATCTCCTCCACAGAGCCTCCAGGGATGAGGTCTAGAGACAGGTTTGTAAATTCCTCCTGTCTCACTGACTGTGCTCCACAGCTGCACATTAAAGGGACAGTACACATTAATATTGGCTGCAGTGGTCACAACACAATTTTGTTTCATAACAGGACAAGAGCAGGGCTTATTCAAGACCAGATCATTAAGGTGGCACCATTGAAAATTGACTGTGTGTTACCCTGAACTGTGCAGTCTCACCTTTTGCATGTCCTGTTGTTCTCCATTGTGATCACCAGGTGATCGTCTACAGGGCAGGTATAATGTGTGCCCATGAAAGCTGCTGCCTCCTGCAGCAGAGGGGCCAGACCTCTCATCTGTTCCAGGACTGCAGTCAGGAACTCATGAGCGTCCTGAATACACAGAGAAGAGTTTAAACACAGAGCACAGACAGTCAGGAGGTGAAACAACAGAATGTAAAGCCAGCTGACTTACCTTTTGCAGAGTGTCCCAGAACGCAGGTGCCTGGGCAGAGACCACTTCCTTAAATGACTCCATAAGGGGGATTTTAACTTCAGCGTATATGGACGAATGAACGTCCCTGACATCCATCAAGCTTCTGCAGAAGGCGAGACGGAAAAAAGAGACATTTTTGCATGTGTTTCATTTTGGTACTCAGGTTTGTGGAAAAACTTGAGAATGACGTAAGTGTGAATGTGTGTGTGTAGCTGCTGTACCTCATCAGTTGAGCCTCAGGTACTGAGCTCCAGACCTGCTCCATGCAACTGATGCCCCCAATGAAGTCCTCTAATGTTAGGAGACTCTGCAGGCTTGCGTTCATATAGCAGGTCTGCCCAATGTTTGGAAATCTGACACAGAAACACAGCGAGTCAAAACACACGTCAGTATTAATTCTTCACTGACCAATCACAAACAGGTATTTCAGTTTGATTTGATGGATTCATCTCTCGTTACAACTTTGATTCATGTGCAGATGTACTCACCCGAAGCAGTCGATGGGGCTATCCAGAGAACTATCAGTGTCCCAGATGTCATTTGTTTCGTTGCTATGGAGATAAAACAAAAAAACACAAACACATGGTTAATAAACAAGCAAGAGGCTGACAGAGCAGAGTGTGTGTTTATAAGTTGCTGCCTCTGTGACAAAGTTGGTTAAGGAAGCTAACGTAACCCCTGGTGTAACCCCAGACAGTATAGGCATAGCCGTAGCTTTTGCTATTTCAGTCTGTTTTCAGTTCATGACGGTTAACTGGAACATTTTGGTGTAGTGATACACAAAATGTAGTGACAGCTTTTCACTTACTCGTTGAGTCGGGCCATGAACAGCTTCTCCTCGAGGTCAGTGATGTCGACTGAATTTGCCTGCGTGACGTCATCCAGTGAGCAAAACGACGTCACGTCGTCATGCTCGTCCTGCTCATCTGTGTTGTTGTTCGTTGTTGCAGGGCTGCTGCTGTAAGAATAAATTGTCATCGTCAAGAGGCAGAACATACACAAAAAGACTCCCAGGTAAAAGTAATAAATAAAATATTTTAAGAATACTTGAGCTACAGAATATCACTGCAAGATTTAAACTAAAGCAACCACCGAAAAACTGGAAGAACATGATTTCATTAAGGTTACTTATAGCTAAAAATATGATATGTTAGGAAAAGTTTATCTATGTGAGAATATTAGTCAGTGAATATAAGAGGAATTAAGAAAAATTATCAACTTTTTATGTTCCTGACAGACACTGAAAGCAGCATGGAATGAATGTCACTACCTCCTCTCAGGGTTTGGTGAGTCCGTCTTTTCAGCGTTGGTGATGTTGACTGGTGAGACGCGATGTTTTCTCTGTTGGAGGAAAAACAAACTTGAATTGTTCAATAATGCAAACATAACAATTAACTATATCAGTACTCTCACTGAGTCCTGGCTGGTTAATGTCTGGTGACACTGGCTCTTTTCTGTGAAACATACCCCGTAGTTGATCAACAGCCAACGCCAAAAATTCCTCATGGCCTCCTTTTGTGACGCAGTTTGAGCGTCTGAGGTGGTGTCAGTAGGTCTAAAGAGGTTATTTTACAAAAAAGGTTATTTTACAGAGATAAATCATACAGACACTCTGTCCTTGTGGTCATCTCTAGGGTATTGTGGGGAAAATTAAAGAGTTACTAAACAACATGTCTGTAGAAACAAAAACGCACTCTGAATTAGCGTCTTACCTTTCCTGTGGGGCTGAAGGCCTCCTACCAGGAACACTTTGCTTCTGTAGAGTGAAAACCAAAGCAATATTATGAGAAAACTGTTTTAAACTTCTTTTTTTCGCAGCCATTTCCAACTAAAATGTTTAAATATAAATGTTACAATCTACTAAAATGAAATTAATGTGAAGCTCTGACACTCTGACGTCAAACATACGTCAAGGTAACCGAAGAGGCGATTCCCCCATTTCTTCTTCTTTGCCTGTTGGTCCTCCCAAGCCTCAGCTGGCTTTGCTGAGACTGGAGCAGCAGGTACATCCTGGACACTGGTGGTTAAGAGAGACACAGTTAGTTTTTCTACTTTCGAGGCCAGATAAATTAATCATAAATCATTTGCAAGAATGGTTTCCAGAAAAAAATCACTCTCACAGTTAACACAATCACAAAGAATTTGTGTCAAACTTAAATATTTGACACTAAAAGCACTAATCTCAGACAGTTTGTACACGTTGCCTGTATATTTATTATTTTATTTTTTTAGCGCTCCAAGATTTTACCAGTTAAAAAACAATGAAAATTTTGCTTTCAAATCTCAGGTCTGCAGCTCTGGCACTAACTCTTAAAGGTTTGGTTTACTACCAAAAAAACTACATACTAAAAAATGTAAATACTTGTATTAATACTACTTTATTTCTGGTAAAATCCCTCTAAACCCTTAATAAAGGCAGCGAATGAAACAGACCACTGAAGTGTATTTTGTATTTTAGTGTATGTCCTTACCTTGTCTGATGGCTGGAGTGCTGTTTCTTCTCATCAGCCACAGTCTTCTTATGAGATCGTTGTTTCTTCTGTTAAAAAGAAAAATAAGATGAACATTGCCTGCAAATTAAAATGCCTTTATAGAGTAGTCCAGGAATGAGTCCTAAAACCCGAAAATGAGTTTGCATTTTTGCACACTTGGTTTCCTTATCTTGAAATCAGTGAGTTTTTTGAATCTGGTTTTGGTTAGGTGCCTGAAATACGGTCTGTGCTTAACACCAAGGACTTCCACACTTGTGAAATTTTAAGCCTTTAGATGTCTTACAAAGGTGGTTGCTAACAAGTGATCAAATGAGACTACAGAGCGTCATCACGTTGACAGCTTCACAGCCTTGCTGGGGTAGTGAATTAAGTAATTTAGATAACATTAGCTTTTTACTTCCGCTGATTACATTTACACTTCAAAAATCATAATACTGGTGTAAATATTTGAAGTGTATTTGCTGTACAAAACACACAAGTATCAAACTGTTGTTTTCCTGCAATAATCAAATATAAGGGGGAAAATCCCCATGGCTTTTGTCGAGGAAATCAGGGTAACACTGGCATCTGTGTCGGCCTACAAAAAACCCCTAGATAGACTATAATTTGACTGCAAGTATCGAAAAACACACTGAAGTCATGGAAACTTTTTCATTTCACAAGGTCACATTAAAAGCCATGGATCTACAGACAGATAGATAGAGACAAACCTTTCGGCCAAAAATACGTTGTCCGAGCATCTTCGTGGTGTTGTGGATCTCTTTAGAAATTCGAGTCAAGTTGTGATGTCTGTCTGCACAGTTTGACTGCTGGATTCAAACTGTCTGTTGCAACATTCCACTTGTACTTAAGAACTTTTGGCCCCATCTAAGAGGTTCTACAGAACTACATTCTGTTCCGAATGCAAGTGATGGAACACATTCTGCATCTTTTAATTTTCATAATGTCAGCATCTCTGTAATATATTCAAAAACAATGTACAAAAAATGTCAGGTATAAACCAGAACACAACAATACATGAGATACACGTCAAATATGTTGATACCATTCAAAATCAATGTAAATGGAGCCTCTGGGATTTTTCCTTCACCAAAATATAACTGCTCTGTAATAAGATGGATTAAACCAGATGGAACGGCATTAATTGCTGAATTGTATTCATATAATGTGACCAGCCAGGACCTTTCACGGTGTTATGATAAGCCGCCGGTCAGCCACATGACACCTGTCACAGCAGTATGATATGTGGACAGGCGGCGTCAGACGGAAGTGTACTGTACTTTGAAAAGACACAATGCATTTAACAGGCGTAAAATGACCCATCCCAGACAACACATTGTCGCTGTGACCTCGTCACATATCCACATTTGGTCATGGACTTTCCACATCCACATACAATGTGAAAGGTACCCTGGGTGTGTTGGTTGTTGACGTTCTGGGACACCGTGTCAAGTTCTGCCTGTTACATGCATTGTCTTCTTTCAAAATAAAGGCACTACATCAGTACAACACCGCAAATTGATGTTTTTTTTCCTTCAGTGACAAACACGCGGTTAGGTTTAGGAAAAAAGAACAGGGTTTGGCTTTATAATCTCACAGGACACGAACACTGCTCTCCCGGGGTGAAAATTGGTGTTTGTTGGGTGTTGGTGTTTATTGTTGTGCCATTAAACTGTAATGATAACCAGCTGCGTATCATGCCAGTAACTACTCTAATTTTGTGTAGCTTAGTTCCTCAGTAACTACTCATTAGTTCCTCATTCGTTCCTCAGTAACTATTCTAATTTTGTGTAACTTATTGTAAAGTGTTACCCACAAAGTTAAATCAAGACATCATATTGCATCATACACATATACCTTACCATTTAAAACTACATCAATTGAATTGGGGGCAGCAGAAACAAACTGTAAATACAAACCTGATATTATCACTTTTAATAACAAACTCGTCAACAAACAATTGCCTATTTACACATCCAGCAGATACAGATCAATATTAGCATTTATTAGGAGTCGTGCTTCTGATGAAATCACCTGATGAAGTTAAGTCCAATATTCACAGTCCTTGCAGTTGGTTTAGCAGAGCTTCTTCACTAAACCAGTCACCCATTTCAAGTGTTATCACTGGATTTAATTGGTGTTATCATCGGTTAAAAGGAGTCTGCTACACCTACTAGTAGGTTCAGAAGGCCGTCGGCGTCAATCAGTGTATTAAATGGCTGTTATTACAGTCACAGTTTCATTAGGTTTCAGTTTCACTTTTGTTATGTTTAGTCATTAAAACATTTAGGGTTGAGAAAAAAGTTGTGGTTTGGACGGTCTCCTAGGTGAAAGTCTTGTGCTTGTTTGCTCTTTCTTTAAGTCACCTGACTTCCTCTTTTGCTCCTGCCATAATTACTACAGCCACAAGAGATTGCCACCTACTTATAAACAGAAATGTAGAAGAGAGTGGGGCCATACTACCTTAAATCTATGCTCCAAATATCAACTGATAATGGCCATTTAATAGGCTGATAAAGGTCTTCTGAACCTACTACTAAGTGTAGCAGGCCCAAACTAACCTGTATGTGTGAGGTTGATAACGCCCACTCAATCAAGTGGTAACATTCGGCCTGCTGCTGCTGAAAATGAGGTTGATGAGGGAGGTGAGGGTGAATTAAGACATAAAAGTTGCAGCCCATAAGACCAAAACAATCAGCTTGAACAATGAGCTTTAGTGACATTGAAATGCTCTGCAGAGCTGGGTCAGGTAATTATTCTCTGTGGGTTTGTCACCATGAAAGACCCCTTTCACATACAGTAATTACACACAGTAATTCATTGGATTCAACAGATTGTTAATACAAAATATAGATTTTGATATCACAAACCATTCCTAAAAAAGACCCTAAAACACCATAGAGTTACATCAGCTGCTCTGTCTCACAGTTTCTACATTACTGAGCTCAGCCCAATGCCATGAAAGGAGAAAGAAAGTGGGGATGACAAGAAATCAAACCCACAACATAAGAAGCACATTGCTTAGACCGCAGTTGGCTGATTCATCACAACACTTTCCACAAAGTGATGCTCGTGGAGCAACATTTCATCCACAACATATCCAACCACAAGCTTCATTACATCTTTGTAGCCTGCAGCTGCCCATGAATAAAATCCAGTTGTGGCTGTTAAGCCAGTGTAGCGTTACAGCTGACCTCTGCAGCAGAGAAGGGCTCACCCTGGGTGGGGTGTATTCCTGGAGCGTCAAGTTGTCGTACTATCAGTCGTAGTAGGTGTTTCAGGAAGTGGAGTCCTGCTTCTTGCAAAACCTCCACTGGTAGTAGCTAATGTAGCATGTAGAGCCTGAGAGACGCTCTGCACGTGCTGCCATTCATTTCCATTATCCCTGAGTGGGAGCGCCAATGGAGATATCAATCAGTCCGTGGATACTCATGCTGAAGCTGTCATGTGCCACCGTGCTGGAGAGCGCTGTGACGGACAAAGATGGATGACACATCCCTATGCAGGGAATATCCTTACCAGGAGAATAATTAGCTGAATGCAAGTCAAGCAGGACTCAACATCGACTGACTTTAAATTCGGTGTGCGCAGGATACTGGGGAAAAAACAGAGCTCAGAGGAACAGTAGGTGAATGCCCATCTCTGAGCTGTTTCATCAGTATGACGCAGACGTTATTTTCAGAGTGATGCTGCAGAAAAATCTGATGACGATGTTAACTGTCCTCCTGTTGGTTGACTCCATGCATGTTCAGGTCCACCAGCTACAGAAGTAGGCCATGGTGTGGTAGAGAAACACCTGAGCCAATCACTGGCTGGCAAACAGGATCAAGGTACTCTCGCTGGAGCCCTGCAGCTTTGATGGAGCAGCGTCAGGTGTCTTTTCTAAAGATTTATAAATAGCACATAGCTGCTCCCCGAGCTGCAGATCTGCCTCCCTCTCAGTGTCATTAAGCCCAATTGGAGCGGTAATTGCTTATAGCGAGGCAGTCAACCACATCGCTGATGGATGGAAAGAGACGACAAGACTATTTTTGGCAAAGCTGCCACGGCTGTGGATGGCGGTAACGGGACACCTTTTTAGCAGCAAACCATTTTCTCATCAAGTTTTACCTTACAGGTGCTGCCAAACCCCAAATCTAATTTCCTCATTACGGCATTTAATGCATTTATGCATGAATAGAGAGAATAAAGATGTACTGTTTCATTGTATCATGTCCTCAGTATGTGCAGCATCAGTATCACAGATCATAGAGTCTTATTGTTGACCCAGCCAGGGAGCCTTCACACAATGAGCTATTATAGCTTCCTCGATTGTTTTGTGAAAAACATAACGCACATGAGCAGAAGGCCGTTGAAATGAGAGCACCCATCAAAAAGAAGAACGATGCACCTTTTCTTTTCCCCAATTCACTCTCTTTACTCATGGGGGTTCCTTTTTTTCGGTCTCCTCAGAGCAGCCAGCCAGAAGGTTATTTTTCAGCTCGCCACCTCACCTGCCGCAGTCTGCTCAGTGACAGATAAACCCAGTGGGTTTGCTGAGAGTCTTCTTGTGCCTGCAGATGGCACGGCGGTGCTGATGGGGCACTATGGTGTACTGCACAGGGACGTGAAAAAGGGGGGGTCTTACAGAGTGTGAGTAATAGTAACACTATCTGGACTGTGAAATGCCAAGGAGAAATGTGAGGAATGGAGGAGCCAGCGCCATGGCAACAAAAACAAAGGGAAAGCAGCCGGGGTAAGACTCCCAAGGCGACTGTTCATGCTCTTTTCATGAATTTCCCTCAGCACCAATAACAAGACGTTCACAGGGGCTGACAGTTCATTAATGCTGCAGGGTTCAATTGATTTCTTTACAATATATCTACATATGCTGCGAGAATAAATGAGAAAAAATAACACACACGCTGTGTGACAATTCTTCCCATTGCAGATTATTCCCAAATCAGATACAACTTCTATTGGATGCAAAATTAATTAGATTCTGCCTGAATAATGAACTCCATGTGTGTGTGCCCCTAAAATAGTTTTTACACTTTTTCAATTAAAAAATGCCTTTCCCCTTCTTGCTTTGTAATAAATGAAGCCCAGTGGAAGATATACAAGCAAAAGATACTGAAAAAATTAACAAAGAGAGCCAAAAGTGGGGAAAAACGTGATGCCCTATTTTCAGACAGAGGTAGAGTTCAGTTGCAGACGTTCCCATCGTGTCCGTGACCTCAGGGTCGCGCAGAGACAGATTCCCCTGGGTGCTTACAAAGGGCTCCTCAAGTTCACTTCCTACACTGCGGGAGGAATGGCTGCTTTTGGAAACCTCCTGGGGAGATGCAACAAAGTGACCTCATGGCTCTGCAGTGGACTGGCTGCAGAGCAGGATATGGCAGCTCCCTCCTCTGTCCCTCTGCCAGCTGTATATTATTAATCTGCCAGCTGTATATTAAGAAAGCTCAAAGACTTCAACTCGTAGAGCCATTGCATGTTTGCTGTTTGCTTGTTTTGCCCTTGAAACTGCTGTGGTCTTAATTCATAATGTAATGTGATGTTCCAGACTGGACAAGGTCAGTAAGGTACGGGGACAAAATGCAGTTTGTGTTTTTAATGCTGCTGCAGATATTCGGAGGGGTCAAACTGAGGTCATAAAGAGGTTTGTTTTCTGCCAGAAAGAGTTCCTCAAAGTCTAAGTAGTTCAAGAACCGTTAGTTTTTAATAAGAACAATACAATGAAACACATATTTTTGTTTTGGGATTCTCAAGAATATAAACATACCTCTATTCTATCTTTTCTTATGAACAAAGATATGCAGCAGTGAATGGGGCCTGATACACTTAATAAACATGCCATCTCATGTTATGTTGCCATCCTCTTTGTCATCCTGTGTTTAATAAATTGCAATGGTCACTGTAGATTAAACGATATTGATCCAAAGACATTCCAGTATCCTTATCCTCTAAAATTCGTGTCCTAGTTTTGTTCATTGTTTAACATTTCATTTTTCTGTTTTCTGGTCTTGTCTTTTGTGATCTCATTTTGTACTGTAGCAAAGATTTCAAAGGACTAGAACCTGAATCATGAGGATCCACAGCCATACTGCCGGCTCTGGTATATAACATAACATAACATATATGTCACTGTGGGTATATAACATACCCACAGTGACAATGCTGATGGGTTCACCATGTTTACCATCTTACTGTACATTAGCGTGTCAGTATGCTAACCCTTGCCAATGAGCAGTACAGCTAAGGCTGATGTGAATGTTGTTAGCTTTTCAGGTATTTGTAACCAAAGAATTGGACAAATTGAAATTTCAACGTGATGGCGGAGCAGAACATGAATGTCTTTACCAAATTTCATGCCTATCCATCAAATTGGGTAGGAAGTAGCTCAGCCTATAGGCACATGGCTTGGGAACCATAGGGTTGCTGGTTTAAGTCCCCGTACCGACCAAGTATGGCACGTGGACTTGGAGCTGGAGAGGTGCCAGTTTGCCTCCTGGGCACTGCTGAGGTGCCGTTGAGCAAGGCACTGAACCCCCACTACAGAGTGAAAAAAAATTGAATTTCCACTTTAGGATTAATAAAGTACATCTGCTTCTTCTTCTGAATTTCTGAAGATCTTAAGGTCTGAACCACTGACATTACAATCTATAGAGCCATGGCTCTAGCCGGGCTGAAAAGTTAAATCTGACACAGGCACCGGTATGTAGACGTACACACAGTCTCCTATATGCATGCTGTGATGCTAAGCAGCTTATTTATGTTTGTGTTGAGACCCACACGGAGCTCCCACTCACAAATTATAGACTGTATTATTAAAGGCCCATTTAATTTCAATTATGATGCAGTAAGAACCAAGTGACGTTTCTGGCAGGTAATATTGTCATGTTAAAGCTAAAGCATAAAGTTATTATTAATTAATTAGAGAAGAAGAAAATATATATAAAAGCTTCATAACATGTTCAGAGATCCTGCTGAATTCAGGAAAACATACATGAAGCGAGAGGGAAAGTTATGATTCAGTCTAAAATTGCAGGTTTTATCGAAGGCTTGTCAGGAGATCAAACTGAATAATATAACATGTCAAAACAGAACTAAATTCAGGAGCAGCTGCCCGTCTTAATTCCAGTGCTTTGGAGAAGCTCTGCATCTCCAGATGTTAAACTGTTATTTAATGTTAAAGGAGTATCATGTGAACATATGGTACTGTCATGAGTGTATCTTCGTATCTCTTTTGGAGTGACAAGTTTGTTGGTCTCCTTGAATTCAGTCCTTTCTCTTGAATGTTATGTATCATATATGATTATGTGTTTTTTATGAATATGCATAGATTAAAAGATAAACTGAGGGGTGATGGAAGCTGCTGCGATACAAGAACATACCCATAAATACATAGATTAATATGTATGTGTGACACGCAACAAGCTGACAACACGCAATATGCAGTATGTGACCGTGAGGTTAAACTGGGGTTAATGAGATTGAGATGATTTAGGATATAAATTCAGGTATTTGACATGGGTCAGGATGTATGTATTGGACTTAATCTATAAATGTTAAGCTCCACTCTAATCAATTGATATACTGTACAGTAGGCACATTTCTGATTCCTGTGTTGACAAGGAGGCTTCCACCTGTCACAGTTTTAACAGATAATGCTAACAGTTCTTACATTTCAGTTCCCCTGTGGCTATTTGTGCAGTTGTGAAAGTCATTGGAGCAAACTAATATATTTAGTGGAAACACTTGAGGACAAAAATAACACAGTCACTATTATTAAATTTAACTTGACTAAATTAGGTTAATAAAGCTGGTTAGAAGCCATAGATGATTCGTTTTATTTTTACGCTAATTTAGACGTTTTTTGTTTTTTTTAGACAAATATACTGATATTACAAGTTCTTTTTCTATCTCGAAGAAATAAAAAACTACCTCCAAACAAAATTCAGCGCTTGAGATTGGCTCGCCAACCAAAGTTCCTGCCTGAGGTCAAATCGGAGCAGGATATTAAAACAGGCTACTCAGTAAATATCCTGAGTGTAAATCCCCAAACAAAAACTGATCCAAAGTCAGTTTAAGAAATCCACTGCCCAGAACAATCCCTCTGCAAACACACTGACATGATTTTTAATTTTGCTGCTGTGATTTTCTCGGTGTCATGACACAATATGCGGCTTTAATTCGCTCTCAAGCTCCGTGATGAATATTGATGTTTCCATTTAAATGTGTCTTGTCTCCTGTACGAGTGAGCCTGCTCATCTAGGTCCACCACTTTCATTTCATTTGGATAATTCATGATGGCTGATTGTCGAGCAGATGTAGGCAGCAGTAATTCCAAACATTTGTAGCTGTACAATATGATTAATAATACATCTCGGGGCAAGCATTCCTGTGAAACTGCGAAACATTTCAGAACTACTTTGTGTTGTTGGCAGAGAGGCGCTGTATATTCCAACAGGCATCTATTCTCAGCTGTGTGCTGCAGCCTGCATCTTTTATAGATATACATCCTCCCCTACAGGAATACTCACAACGCTATCTGTTTTCTCTGTCATTCTCCATTCCTTCCTCCCTTTTTCACCCTGCTCCCATTTTAAATTCCAAATGGCACTAATGTCCTTAGGCTGCGCTTCATCATCTGTTTGTTGCGTTAGTGTGTTAGCGCTGAAAAGGATGGGAAAGTTTAAGAGAGCCCATATAGCTGTGCATGACACGTATTAAAATGTTGCACGTCTCAAGGCTAAATTGCTATAAATAATCGTGTGTCGGGCTCTTGTCAAATACACTGAATTTTGTGTGTGTGTTTGTGTGTGTACATGACATGCTGTTACTTAAAGAGATTTTAATTCTCCGTTATCGGATGAGCACGACCCAGACACTGACCCCTCTCAACTGGAGAGGCAGCCTAAGTCAGATGTCATCCACGGGTCAGCACAGTAATCTGTAAAAAGACCTCACATTAACAACATTAATATCAGGTCACAGAGGTCAGCAGAGGAAGTGTTTAAAAATATGACAGATGTGAGTGTAGATAAAACACATATAGCCCCTACACTCATGATGTATGGGTCCAATATTAACCCTTTAATATATCAAGCAGTCAGTGGGATGGAGTTTTTATAGAAGTTCCCACACATTTTCATGGACAAACCTTCCAAATTTTTCCATGACTTTTCAAGGACCCTTTTTTTTCTTGCCCTACTTAAACATATCAGATTCAAACTCTGTTCAAACATAATTTCAGCTAGCCGGCAGTCATGAAGGGAGAGACAGAAAGTGGGGAGAAAAATAAGGAAATGTGATTGATGGTAAACTAAATGTACGTTACACCGTTAGCTCCAGAAAATAAATGTGCAGTTATGTTACACACAACAAATCCATGACTTTTCAATACCTAAAAAGATTTATACTAATTTTAGGACTTTTCCAAGCCTGGACAATGTTATTGTGAAATTCCATGACTTTTCCAGGTTTTCAATCAACACATTCTCACTCTGACCTTGTCACACATTGACATTCATGGTCATGGACTTTCCACGTCCACATACGACGTGCAATGTGTGTTGGTTGTTGACGTTTCACAGGAAATTTAACGTTTACATACAGTCACCTTCAAAATGAATGCACTATGTCGGTACAACACCAAATACACATGGTTGGGTTTAGGCAACAAAAGCACTTAGTTAGGTTTAGGAAAAAAGAACAGGGTTTGGCTTTATAATGTTATGGGACACGAACACCACTCTCTCGGGTGTTTGTTGGACCCATCCACCCCTCCTCCCACCTGCCCCAGTCGAACTTTCGCCACCTTAACTTTTGTCCTTGTCCCGCTAGATTTCCACCTGATGCCGCTGGGCACCGTTAAACTATAACAGCAACTGGCTGCGTATCATGCTGACGTTAGAGGACGCCTTTTTTGGTTGGTTTCTGACCCGGCAAGTCAATGCCCAAGCACTGGATTTCAACGACTTTGGAGTGAGACCAGGTTCTTTCCATGACCGTGGCATAGCCAGCACTTTATTTAGTCACTCAAATTAACATGTTGAGTTGTAAATAAAACACAAATTATCTCAGTGTTTTTCATACTCCCGACTGGAGCATCATGTAAAGGTCCGGTGTGTACACTATAAAATCTGTCAAGTTGAAAAAAATCGACGAAAGCGATTGCCTTGATAAAGTTAAGTCAACCTAACTACTGGTCTAAAGTTATGTTTACTTATAAATTAAAGTGTTTAATCACTTGAAACTAAGAATCATTGTGTTTTCATTACCTCGGAGTGAGCTGTTTATATACTACTGTACATACAGAGTGAGTCCTCTTTTACAGAGTCCGCCATGTTGTTCTACAGTAGCCCAGAATAGACAAACCAAACACTTGGCACACAGGAGAAGTTTCAGTTGGTTACAATCAGAGCCTAACCACTGGATGCGACTAAATCCTACACACTAGAGTCGACCTTATAGTGATACTTTACCCAAAATGTACTTCTGGTGGAGCTTTGGGGCAATAATGTGACAAATGCTCCGCATTCAGTCATATTTCGGCAAAACAATGACAATTATATCAAACATACTATGCACAATGTCACTGGAGGAGTGGATTCTGCTGCAGGGTTAGTTCACGCTAACAAGTTTTTACACTGTGAAAATGTGTCCCTATTAGAATCCATTGCAAGTGACTTGAATCCAAGATTAACAGAGCTGTTGTTCTTCATGAAGGAGCAAATTACAAACTTTAACAGCCACCTTAAAGACTGCAGGGTTCAGTGTTTGATAGTAAAGAATGATTTGACTTTAAAGGGCTGCTACCTGACCTTACAAGGTTTCATTACAAACAAATTCTGAATAAAACACTATTAATTCAATTTGCAACTTCAGTGTTAAACCAGTATCATTAGCATATGCCCTCAAAGCCCACATGGGTCACATCCTACACCATAATACAGCGGTACAAAGGCCTAGTCCTTAAACCTGCATTAGTGTGTGTGTGTGTGTGTGTGTGTGTGTGTGTGTGTGTGTGTGTGTGTGTGTGTGTGTGTGAAAATTCTCTGTGGGTTCATCACTATGAACTACCACTTTCACATCGCACATAGTCAATTGATCCATCTATCTTTCCATCCACCCATCCATTAGCTGTAACCGCTTATCCTTTGAGTCTCGGGGGAAGGCTGGACCGATCCCAGCTGACAGTGGGCGAGAGGCGGGGTACATCCTGGACAGGTCGTCAGTTAATCACAGGGCTGACACACAGAGACAGACAACCATTCAAGCTCACGCTCAAGTGGTTCTGTTCAGGACTTTTGGAACCTTGGTGCTATCCAGTGAAGCCAGTGTCTCCACCGGTTTTGATATATTAAGCCATGGAACCATTGTAATTAAGGATGCGTCGTCAGTGGAGGGCGCTGGACAGTGAAAAACAGAAGTAAACAGTAGCAGCAAGATGGCAGATTGCATTGATTACCTGTGAGCTTTTGTTCTGTCATTACAGATACTTGTTTCTATCCAGTAAAATGATCCAATAAAACAAGCATGGACCAACCATTATGATGAGAAGAATTCTTACTTGACTTCTCCGTTGTTGCCTTCTCCATCTTCTCTTCCCAACTCGTAGAATATGACACACCCGCTGATGTCATCATGGTTAGCACTTCAAGGTTTTTGGTTTCAGCTGAGAACCAAATTTTCATGTTCCAGACCAATTTATTTTGGTTGAAGTAAGGGCTTGGTATTTAGTAGGCCAACTTTTTTCACCAACTGAAATAACACTGTGCCAAGTAGTACTGAAACATCTTATCAAATGATACCTGCATTTGATCCTTTTTGTACCCAGCTCTAGAAAAAAATACTATTTGTATGGTTGCTCGCAGCCAGTCACTCCAAGCGTTCTTTGATTTAATGTGACGTGTGGTTGGGCACTACTGCAGCAGCCACAGCCATACAATCTGTGGGGTGGTGAAGTCGAGCATGACATATTTAACAGAGTTGGCAGTTCAGCGTGCCAAGATGCCATCCAAAAGGTTTGAAAGTATGGCTGTACTACACGCCTGTGGCATCTGGTGGCATTTTACGCAACTGAACGCTTCCATTCACATGATGGGCATCAAATGAAGTAGGAAACAAAAGGTATCAAATGAAGTACTCTGTTATTATCAGTATCACTTTGAGGGTACTGGTATTGATACTGGTATTGTAATTTTTTAAACAATATCCAGCCTTAGTTGAAATGCATTGAATGGTTCAAAACAGAATCCATCTCATGTTGGTGGAAAAAGGGTACCACACAGACGGGCTAGCAGGTTCAAACCCAGAATCTTCTTGCTGTGAGGTGACGGTGCTAAACACTCAACCCTGCCACCCTTATTTGATCCATTGTCAATATAAAATATTGATTATTTCAGCTTAAAGTATTGTCAGGACTGTTTAAACCTGGAGCACTGAGTGGTTACAGTTATCAAGCTCAGAATATAAAACAGCCAGTAGTCTTGGATTCAGAGCCACACCCAGAAAGTGAACTTCACAGACTGTGCTGGTATGTCATATCTCATGTTCCTTGTCCTCTGCGGGTGCAGGCTGGTCTAGACATACTGACAGCTGCTGAGAAGCAGCATCTCGCATCACCAAGTCCCTCCCCAGGACAGGAGCTCCTCTAAGTCTCATTAGGCCAAACTGGCAGCTCAAGTGAAAGGAAAGAGGGCCACGTGCCCAGCCTCCCATGGCAGAAACCTCCCCATCGCTCACAGGAGCTCTCATTACTTCTTCCCTCTTCCCTCCGTCCCCCCGGCCCCTCTCCTAAAGGCAGCCAGCTCCATCCATCAGATCTATCGATCCTGTCTCCCCCTGGTGTGGTACCTGCCTGTTTTTGAGACTAAGTGGGAAGGATGGCAGAGCTGGCATGATATTTCAGCTTTCCAGTGACAGCCACGTCCCCCAGGGATGTTACAAGGTGAACCAGTGTCTGGGCTTCTTGGAGGAAGTGCTCCACCGTGGATCTAAATGAAGGAGCTCTCCCCGGAGGAATTACTAACAATATGTTTTTCCTGTTTGGACATGGGAGCAATAATCAATTCTCTGTTGCTTCCGCTGCTGGTTCCACTAAGAAAAGGGTATCCCATTCCTTTTGATATTACAGATGAGATGGCAGCACAAATCTCTCTTTCCTCAAAACAAACCCCAACCTTTTTTTCCGAACACTGTCATGACTGTTGTTTATGGTTTGACAGTGATGTCTCACAAAGGAACGTGGATACTGTAAATCCTTCGAAAGAGATTTGATGGTGTGTCACACAGAGTTCCTCTTGACTTTGATCTTATTACTCTGATGGTTTTTGGGCAGAGAAGCAAGCTTAAGCTTTTAAAGCGATTGCCTTTGAGAAAAACCATTTTAGAGCAGTCTGACATGAGCACTTGTTAGACTTCTAACAGGGATTAAATACACAGTATGTGACACTATTCAGAAAATATTTGCTTTTTAATCCAAAATGTTTCTTCAGTTTTACTCAGCGGTAAACTGCGACAAATTTACCATTTTTAAGTGTGTTGTCTTTGTGTAATAGAGACAATTTAGTCCATTCCATCTAAGAAAAGATTTGTAGATGCAACATGCTGACGCCAGGCTGTATGCAGGAGCCAGGCCTCTGAGGTCATGAGTGTAAATTCCACCACCCTCATAACCCACCCCGCAGCAAGTTATAAACAGACACCAAAAATGTCTCTAAAAGCTGGATTTACATTTCTGCGTTAAGAGGTTACATCATAGCTGATAAGTGCCTGGTCAAATAAAAGGTTTATACACTATGTAGGAATTTATGGTTGCTGTTTATTAACAGTATCGCCAGTTAAAGTGAAAGTGAAAGCCAACCCTAGATTCACTCTTATTTGTTATATTTGTGTTTTTTTTCTGCACTGTTTGCAATTTTCTTAGCTGTCTCTTGACTGCATGCTGCTTACAATGTAACTACCTTTTTAAATTCTTGACCACACCTGTGTGCTGTGTCCATAAACTTCCCAAATACAGCAATATAAGAAGAAAATGACAAAATACAGGCAGAGGGCAGAGTCTCTGTAGATAAATATATTTCCAGTGGGTCATAACGCTGAAAACACACCAAGCAGCGGCAAAGTGCGGCCTGTGACAAGCTGCTATGCAATGGCTATGGAAAGCTGCAGCAGCCGCTCTGAGCTGCGGCCATTTGATTTTGCAGCAAAGTGCGACCAAACCAACAAACAGCCAGGAGTCCTGTGAAATGTTAACCCGTGTCACAAAGTATTTCTTCCCACCTAAAACACTTCGCTTCCGCTTCCTGGCTGCAGACAAATGTTATTATTGTGGCAAAGCACACTTTGCTTGCTGCTTGGTGTGTTTTGGTGTAAGTGATAATGAAGAGGAATTACTTTTGTATGAGTATATATATTGTTTTTTAGGAAAATCCTACATAGTATATCTTTAAGGGGTTTGAAGACAGACTCCTCCTTTTCGGTGTCAGTGTTTTTTAGTAAATCTACATCTACCACAAGACCTCTTTTAAAAGCAATCAGCACTCGCAATGAATGATAGAATGCAACAAGTAAGAGATAATGCACAGTGGGTGGGTCATTGTTTGTGAAATAAACCCCCACATGGTGATGCAGGACACTAACGTGGAGGGGTCTCAAATCATCTGCTATACATTATCCCACTTGTTACGGCAACTTGCAAAAGAAATCCAAAATTTGACACAAAACATTGATTTAAAAATGATTTTACTGATTTAAAAATGACTTTATTACTTCCCCTAAGCATCTGTGGTCAGAAGTGCATACATTGCAACGGTCTGTTACTCATAGCAGTGGTCTGCTATTCACAAATAACAGACCGCAGAAGGTTGTAATGGAAACATCAGAGTCAGTATTCAACTTAGCCATGTAATAATGCATATTAGTATCAACCTTAATGTTATACCAGTTATATAAGTATGTGTTCATAAAGTACATGCGTAGCTCAGCAACACTCTGTATGAAAATATGAAGGAAAGAATGTAAATAGAGCTAGTGTGGGGAATATAATTAAAGCATCATGTACCATTCATCCATCTAGTGTTGCAGAGGTGATAACAGCGGGCAAAATCAGATGCTGAACTATAAATCACATCCTCAGTGTTAGCTGTAGCTATAGATACAGACCTGTACAGCTCCTTATACAGCTTCTGCCTTTGACTAAGGTTGTTTTTTCTGCCTTACTCAATCTACTTTGAGATTTATTCCAAACAACTGAAACTCAGAAAAACATCCCTTATTGTGTGCCAGAGGAGTTGTTCTGGGAAAGAGCTGCAAGAAAAAGGGAGATAAAACATGAATTGGTTCAATCACTGTTGTGATGTATGTTCCTCTATGAAAGTTGGAGTGGGGCTGTAAGAGCTTATCATTGTCACAGTGGTGCTATTAAACAGTCCTGTTCTTCAGTGGCCATCCTCTACCAGGTACAGCATTATCATCATACAGTTTCCACTATCAGTCCAGTCCCAGTGGTTCACAGCACTTCATCTCACACTCTTTCATTTTTAAGGAATATCAGATATCAGATGCTTGAGTCATCAGTGATTTAAATATCTTTTAATGTGGCTTTCTGTTATTTTTTCCTCAGGGTCTTCGTGCTCAGATAGATCACATGCGGGCTAATTATTCCAAGTTCAGTCTGAATGATTAAATATGTAAATGAGTAATATTTCTGATTGGGTTCCTGCAGAATCAGTACATCTCTCTCTGTCTCGGTGAACTTGCAGACACATGTTGCACACACACCTTCCACTTCTGTCCTCTCACACTGTTTCTTCTACAGGGCTCTCAGTTTTTCCATGTGTAATTTCTGAAAGGGCAAGCGTCGTAAATTAGATATATCAAAATGAAGATTAAAGTACACATGTGCTTGCACCTCTGAGTGCATTTCCTCCAATCTTGTGATTTCTCATACAGCCTTAAGTGATGGAAATAGGTCTGTTTCTGAGGAGATTGCAGCTCCCACCGGCACAGTGTTTATAATTAAGTGTGATTTTCAACGTCAGTATCAGACCACAGGAATAAAAGGGGAAAATAAGACAGGCTATTTCCTGTTGTCTCTGCTCGGTTTACTCTGTTTTCCATTTGTGCCATACTTCCTCTACTGGACAGAAAAATAAGCAGATTTTGAATTTGGAAGACTTGCAATTAAATGATTTAAAATGCTTATTAATGCCACAGGAACTTCCTTCCTATTTAATTGCTCAGATGAATTTATTCAACAGTTGAGTAAAGTGCAGGGTGAATTTGAATGAGCTCCGAAAACCACTGGAAGAGTCGGGTAAATAGACCACTTGCAGACAGCGGTGAGTTCAGTGTCCAGTTTTGCTCTGTACAAAACACCTCTCGGGAGAGTTACCTTCACTGACTCGGTGACCAGAACTGACACAGTCACTCACACATAACAAAAGTGTCAGTTTCAGAGGAGCACACAGGGATCTCTGAGGAAGCAAAAGGCATGAATAAAAAAAAAAAAAAACCTCAATTTGCATTCATTAGTGGTGTCTGTGACACTGGCTGAAGCGGAGCGAGGGGAAAATCTGCAACACGATCTTTGAATCTCCCATGGTTCAGAGAGTTTGTACATGTACCTGTCAGACAACATAACAACTCAGCAGGGAATCAAATAAACAAATCCAAGCCTCAGCCCCAAATCCCCTGATACAGACACACTCCTAAAATCATTCATTCATATTCAGTCATGAACTACTCTTCATAAATCCAGAGAAACATGTGAATACAGGGTGGAACATCAGTTGTATTTGCATGTCATTTTCAGATTTTTTCATCAGTATTTCTCCCTGTTTATTTTTGTCATTGCTTTGAAGGCAGACTTGGACAGACTCCTGTGAACAAAGTGACACATGAAAATACTTAAAAATGAAACAATTAGTACGGGAAACAAACCATTTAATCTCCCCTCCCTGGCACATTTTCCACCGTTTTATTGATTAATTAATTTATTCAGTGTTGAAAGTTCCATGCTGCATGAGCAAAAACCTGCCAGGAGACTATCCAATTGACTATTTGCCAAACCGCTCCCCCAAACAACAGTTGCCCAATCATAGCTTAGCAACCGTAACTATGCACTGCAGGTCTGTCAAGCTCTGGATTTCTCCACATGTGAAGTGAAGTGGTTTGCATGGAGCTGCAGGGATGCTGACGCCTGGGACATATAGCTTTATTATTCAAGCACAATAGCAGAACCAGGAACACCTTTGTTGGCCAAGTATGTGTACACATACAAGGAATATGACTCTTGTTTTTGGCATTGCTCTCACTTACGCATACATAGACATAACAGCTAGGAGCAAGGATAACAAAGGTGGACACATAAAGGCAGGGAATAGACAGGAATATTATCAACACAAGTATGTGAAAGAAAAGCTGTTTATATAAGTATTATACACCGATCAGCCAAAACATTAAAACCACTGACAGGTGAAGTGAATATTATTAATCACCTTGTTTCAATGCAATAATCTGCTGGAGAACCTTTGGTCCTAGTATTCATGTGGATGCCGCTTGATACGAACCACCCAGCCAAACACTGTTACAGACCAAGTATCCCCCCTCATGTCAACAGCACTCTGATAGTAGTGGCCCCCTCAGTAGGACAATGCACCATGCTAAACTGCAAAAACTGTTCAGAAATGTCCTGAGGAACGTGACAAAGAGCTCAAGGTGTCGACTTGGCCTCTAAACTCCAGACCCCATCCAACTGAGCATCTATGGGACTTGCTGGTACTCATCCTGCAACCCACAGGACTCAAAGGATCCGTCGCCAACACCCTGGTGCCACCAGAGGTCCAGTGTCAATGCCTGGACAGGTCTGAGCCAAGTCTGACCCACGGTGGGACCTCGGACCTGTTGAGGCGTGGACACAGGACCTCCGGGGTACCGGCATGTCCCATGGGTGCTTGATCAGATTGGGATCTGATGAATTTGTAGGCCAGATCGACACTTTGAGCTCTTTGTCACATTCCTCTGGTCAGTCCAGAACAGTTTTTGTTGAGTGACATGGTGCATTATGCTGGGAGGCCACTGCAGTCAGGGAGTGCCATTCACATGAAGGTGGGTATCTGGTCTATCACAGTGTTTGGGTGGGTGGTATGTATCATGAATGCCAGGACCAAAGGTTTCCCAGCAGAACTTTGCACTGAAACAAGATGATCAGTGTTACTCAGTTCACCTGTCAGTGGTTTTAATGTTAATATTATGTATATAATAATGATAATAATAATGTAGAATACACCATGTCATATATCATGAAAGTAGCCATCAAGTGCATATTTGGATTAAGAGGCTTCTTGTTTTAAGTCAGCTGGAAAACATCAAAAACTTTGCATTTCTTATTGCATAGTTTTTCTTTTTACTCTCAGTACATACTGCAGGTACGTACTGTTGCACTGAGTATCAATACAACTGGGACATACTTTTTTGTTATAACATTGCGCCTTGAACTTTGACCCTATTGCTCATGTAGCCGTCGCACAAAATTCAAAGTATAAAGAGAAAGTATGCAATCTGGAACACACCAGATGTTAACGTCAACACTTAACATTACCTTGGAGATACAACAAAACGCCATTCGCCGAGGTCTCCAGAGACGAAGGTCAACTTGGAGAGCTCTGTTATAACTGCATAAATTGTAGATGCTAACATGCAGCAATATATTCCTGACAGCTGAATAACATATGTATTTCTATCATTTTTGTAGTTATGTCCTTTCTTTGTTGGTTATCTTTATGATTATTATTTTCACTTTATTCCTTTTGCTACTATATATTTGACTGCTTGTCACTCACTTAAATGCACCGTCATCTGTCATTGCGGCTTCTGTCAGTTGTCAGTGAGCTGTCATCTGTCTGCAGCTCAGCCCATGTGACGAATCTTCCGCTGTGCAGAGGATTATGGATCAGAATAGCCAGAAAAGCATGCTGACTTGATGTTTTAAACCAACTAAGCTAATGTTAGGTCAGTAAGATAGGCACGTACAGCTGATGAACTCTGCTAACAACAGTGTCTGTCTGAAATCATGACCCTTTGTTTCAAAAATAACTACAAATTTTGTGTGGTAAATCTGCCACTGTCATCAGCAACAGAAACTAAGAGGCAGACAAGACCATATGGAAAAGAGTGTGCAAATAAAACTGATTAGAATAATATATTGTAATACTATATAATAACATTCTGTAATATCATAGCAAACACAGAAACAAAGGGCTTCACACTGCATGGTGCTTCATTTTACATCAGGAAACATCTCACCCTGCTATATCTGCCTGCTGAAAACCATCTGGGTTTTTCTCCGTGGCCATTTTATGAGCAGAGCTGCCATGCGGGGCACAGTATGGCGCACAGATTCAATTATGAGGTGGGGGTGTTTGGCAGGAAGGTGTGTGTGCCAGGCTCTGTCTGTACGCTGCCTGAGGCTAATAGATGTGGAGACTTGTGGCCTGGCAAGTGGTTTGCAACCTGTCAGTAATGTGAGAAAGGCCCATTGTGCTGCTGGAAAAACCCCGATGCACTCAGCTGTGTTTACAGCCCACAGCGCCGGAGTGCAGACACGCCTCTGAGGATCCCTCAACAGCCCCCTGCTCCAAAAACACAGGGCAGAATCAGATGGAGACAAAGCAACATCATCCCATTTTCCCCGCCATGTCCTCTGTGAGGCTGCCTCCCAATTAGCCACACCAGCGCTGCCGAGGCGAGATAACAATAGAAGCCCATGTATCCCCTAAAGACCTCACTAGAGGACCTTTATTACCGTATTGATATCTCCTACATGTCACCACTGCCCTCACTTGCCTGGCAGCATGCCCGCACATTTTATATGAGGGAAAATAACCAGAGGGGCTGTAACTCAATACAAGAAGAAAACAGCAGGACACAACATTAGGCTGAACGGTACATGCTGTAATTAGTGAGATGCTGTAAGGAATAAATATAAAATATGATACAGCGAGTTCAAGCTGCACAGTAAATTAAAAAACTGATTAATGGGTAAAAGTACAAAAATGGGAAACCCAGTGGAATGAAGTAGAATATTCTGCTGACATACAGTAAAATACAAATAACACACAATCAGTGGCAGGTACAATTATTTCAGAAAAACAGCAGTTGCAAAAACGTATGCATATGTGTACACTGATATTTATCCTTCAATATTTCCTACATGCAGAGGACATAATATGACGGATGTATTTTAAAACAGAGAGCATCTCTGAGAGCATACAGTGCTTTAAGACAGGGAGAAGGAAATCTAAATATTGCATTTTCCACACAAAGAAAACAAAGTGTTCAAGTTAGCTCACATTCTGTAGCACCACAAATGAGTTATTTCATGGACAAAATTACATGTAACTGATGTCCAATCGTACAGAAACACACAAGTGCCTAGCTTACCTAAAAATGAAGCATATGTATTCATTCATGTGCAAGACTGTTCCCAGTAAAACGAGTTTAGATTGTCCACTGGGTCCTTGGCCAAAATTCAGTCAAGTGGTTGTCGTGAGCGATTAGTGATTTTTTTCGGCTTCAGGTTTGCTATTTTAAAAAGTGTAATTTGTCACTTCTAAAAGAAGAAATAACACCTTCTTACTTTTACAAATTAAAAAAAATTAACGAGTAATGTACCCAACCTTTGGTCAATTCAGTTTACTCAGGGGTTTTGCTGATACAGCGTTACTGTAACGTATGGTGGCTAATGTTAGCTAATGCTAGCAAACACTGGATCGATATTGCTGTGTAACTGACATTACTGAGTTACTAGCTTTTACTTGTGGCCACAAAAACTCAACAGCAATGTCTCTTTCCAGAAATCATGACCTGGTTACTCAAGCAGTTTCTTGTAGGAACTACTTTCTTTAAACCAAACTACACCTGCCAACCGTATCACCCTGCAGAGGGAAGCATGCGTCTACTGCTAGCTCATCTAGCACCACTGAGCTCAACTGAGGAGAACACCAGTAGTGTTTATATCTTGTGCTGTCACAAGCACGAATTCCCCATCCAAGAGTATGTGTGTGCTTCCTTCTGTGCAGTGATACAGCTGGTGGATGTAGTTCAGTAAAAAGAAAATAGTTCCTACATGAAACTGCTCACAACCAGGTCTGTGGATTATCTTGAGTAACCGGGTCATGATTTCTGGAAAGAGACATTTTTGGCGCTTTGAGCACCACAAACCAAGTGCCATCTAGTCAAATCGTATTGGAAAGAAGGCAGACATCTTTACAGCCGATATCTCCAAAACTTTGCAGCTCACACCAGAACAATCTAGACTGATAAGTAGCAGGTAAATACGTCTTTTTTGAATTGGGGGTGTACTGTCCCTTTAAGGCTGATAATTTGAAACTTCTGAGACTCAACATGTTTGCACATGGCAACAGATCAGAGCAACTGAAAAACCCTTAATAAACCAAATAATCTTACAACTGGTCACATTCTTACAATAAACCCTTATGTATAATAAGGGTAATAAACAAAATTCCACCTATTTGTTCAGCACTAGTAAGACATGACATGAAAACCTGTTTCCAAAAACATCTCAATTGAAAAAATAATCACTATGTCAGCTCTGTGGCCCAAGGCACTCTCTACCTGCTTAAACTCAGGCTGGCAAGATTTGAGGAACTTCATAAATTTGCATTAAAGTTTCTCATATTTTGCATTTATATCAAAATCCTTCATGTTCTTCCATTTGTAGTTGGATCAAATGTTACACAGACTTTCCAAGGCTTTGTACTGGAGACTTTCAGCAGTACCACAGAGGCTGGCTGTGAAGCCCTTTGAGTGAGGCTTTACAGTAAATGGATATGGGGTCAGTCCTACTGCAAAGCTGAGGTCAGGCTCTCAGAGAGCCAGTCTGTGTGTGAGTGGTCATAAAACATGACAAGCATCCATTTCAAATGCCCCAGCTGTCACTGAAGTACTGGTCCTCTTCTTCCTCCTCTTCCTCCTCTTCTTCTTCTTCCGTCTCATTTTTCATGAGGTCATCATCTTGTAACTCGTTCACTTCCTCTTCCTCCTCTTCTTCCTCTTTGAGCTGTGCAAGCATGGTTTGTAAAGTGGCTTTTACTTCCTGGACCTCCTTTTCCAGCGACTGTGCAGTGTGAGTTAAGGAAGAATCGGCTGCTACAGACACAAACTGAGAGTCACACATTAACATGTAAATAAAAACGCATGCCAGCAGACAAATATGCGGGAAAATGTGACACTTGTGGCCCTCATTGGTTAATGGTAATAACAGAGGACAGCCATAACCTGATGAAGTCATCAATCTCCAATTTGGCCACCAAACGGATTACTGGGACAGATCATCAAGTCATACCCAATTTAACCCCATCCAATTCACTATTCATGAGCTCATCTCGTCTGTGGCGCTGGGCATCGGTGTGGGGACCCAAGCAAACAGACTGCCTAGCTAAATTATTCATAAACCATCAATGTAACGGGATAGAGGCTGTCATCAGTGGGGGGGGGGTTGTTTAACCTGCTTAGAAACTCAAATTAATCGTGCGAGTGTCCATCTTAAGTGGCAAATCAAAGGGATGGCTTTGATGGCAGATGGGGCCTGATGGCTCGTTTTACTGTCTGAATGGACACAGATTGTCCTCATTCATAATTAACCAGCCGTTAAAGAGCTTTCCATGGATACTGCAGACGGTTCACTTTTAAGGCAACATGGTCCGAACGGGACGACGGAGGTCAGAATCAGACCTTTAAGACTAATCACAGAGATAGACGTAATTTTGCCTACCTACATCTGTTTTTTTCAATCCCATTCTCTGTGGTTGTCCATCTACCTCCTTGTATGGAGAGCAGAGACTCAATTAAGACCCTTACAGACTGGAGGTTTGATCTTCCCGTCACTATGGCAACAGTAGCATCATCCCAAGCTCAGTCTCTGTTCAATTTCTGTAACCCAACAACAATATTGTCCTGTATCTTCAGTGTCCTCTAGTGTCCACGGCGCTTTTGCACGAATGCATCGACTTCAAAACGCCGAGATGACTGGCATGTAAGGACACGGCGACAGAGAGGTGGAGAGAAGCGGGCCAATCTGTCTATCTCCGACTGCCAGGCTGCACTGATATCATGCAAACAGTGGAGGAGCCTGTGCTGACCCCCCTGACAGCCCAGCGGGAGACTTGAATCTCTAATCAGATGTGAAAAAAGTCTGGCCACACTTCAACAGAGAGTGAAGGACGTACTGCGAAACACACGTCTTTTAGAGATCCTATAACGAAATAAATGTCTTCATCAGATTAGGAAAGTATTTCTGGCAGCCCGTGTTCAAAGAGGAGAAATGAGGTGTGACGTGAAATAAATACATTTAAAAAGAAGCAGGCTAGGTGGCAAATTTTCTTCATCCTGGTGTTGAAATATCGCCTTTTCTATCTGTCTTAATAAGCCCACAGTGTAGAGGGGAAAAGTGGAGCGAGAAAAACACACTAATCTATTTCCAATCAGCTTTCTAATTAGCGCGGAAAATGATGTATTGTGACCTGTAATCAGCTTCAACAGTTTCATTTGAGTCATTATCATGGATATTGTAATTTCCTCCGAGCCAGATCCAGCAAGTGGAAGTGAGCAGACGGAGGAGGAGGAGGAGGAGGGGTGAGGAGAGGAAGGGAGGGTCAGCAGGAGTATGGACATTAAGATATGACGGGAGCAGAGTCATTACAGTCGCATTCCTCTATCTGTCGAGGCGCTGCCCCTGTCGGCCGACTTTAATCTCGGCCCGTGGTGACTGGCAGCCCACATCAAGCGCCCTCTAATAACCTCGCTTGGACTTTTACCATTTCATTTTCCAGTTGGCACGTCCAGCCTGTCAGGAAAAATCCTCTGATCCCAGTTTATCTTCAATTCCCTCCCTGAATGGACCCATAATGTCAGATAAGACAGGTTGATTTTTCCTCGAAAGGTAAAGTCACATAACATCAGTCAGTCTAAAGGCTGTTTGGATGTGTACTTTTGAGAGTTGGAAGGCCTGGAGGAAACTGGGTCCTTTAGATGGATGGACGGAGACAGAAACTCACACACAGATACAGTCCGTTTATATGATGTATGTATATTTAGAGAGCAGTGAAAGGATATGGGTGAGGGCCTGATCGCGGTTCAGTATGGCCGTCTGCAATTCATCTTCCAAGGTCATTAGTCTGTCACTGATCTGCTCGCAGCGCTCGGTCAGGTCTGCAGCCTCGCTGCACCCGTCCTGGCAAAGAAAAGGAATGAAATGATGGGTGAGGAAAGGAAGGTAGGATCAACAATTGATGCTGCAATGCCTCGAGTTAGTCTGTCTAACAATAACAACAAGCAACCTATCTGGAAAAACAGAATAAATGAGGATTTTAATACTGGTATAACAACAATACTGAAATATTTGGAGTCATCTAGTAAAACAGATTGGGAGCATCTGCTGTTTTGAAGCAGTGCAACATTAGCATTGTTATTTTTTTACTGAGAATTAGCAGGTATCTAAAAGTTCACTTGAGTATATTTTACATCAACATGCAACTACTGATTTTCTCAAAATGGCCGTGTAACTATGTTTTTAGCAGGTGATACCGCAAACACCTCCAATGTCACAACAGTAAGAAAGAACAGTCATGTACAACATGACATACATGACATACAACAAATTAAGATGGAGGTGGACCCTTTGTGATGACACCATGGCTACACCTTAGTATAGCACTTATTGAAGAGGTAAATTTGCAATTAAGTATCGCACTTTCACAAAGCAGAGGCCATGATACCCTGACTTTTAGTCTCTAGTATGGATCAAACTCCAAAGCACTTGATCCTACATTTCCCATAATGCACCTGGATAGAGTCTTTCATCAGCCCCTAGCTGCCTGGTAAACAACCACATCACCCAAATCCCACACCTTAGATTTGTAACCCAAACTTTTTAGTGTCGTCATGTTACTGAAATTTCTGACTTTGAAACATCTTAAAAAATATCAATATTCAACACTATTTTCGATACCATGGGGAAAAATTTACACTGAGGGCTATGTTTTTTATGTTTCTGTTTCTCTCTGATCAGTAAACTGAACTTCATGTGTAAACCTGGTGGAGTGCCCCAACACTAAAAACCCACACTGTGTTATGACCATGCTTCAAAGCATTGCTAACGCCTAAACAGAGAATAATGACTGTAGTTGTAAGGCATTATAGCTGTCAGTTTAAACTGATCAGTGTCTTAGTTGTATTTTGTGGAGACATATGATATGATACAGTATCTTGTGATTTAATATGAGGTAATATTATAACTACACTTATAGCAAAGATCCACAATCCTCTTCTTGCAATATCTTGTTTAAAAAAGTCATTAGAACTATAAAACACTTGTGCTTATAATTAACTTCATGCTGAACAGCGCTACAGGTAACACCTGTGCAACAACATCTGTAGCATTATTGTGTCATTTGCTGTGTGTGTTAGGGACCCCCTATAAACTTGTATTTGGTAATCTTGTCACCTCTTGGATAAGCTAGCAAAAGCATAACCAAAAAAGTTGTTTATTGTTATTATTAACCCCAAGATTAAACCTACGGGAGACTTCATGCCCAACTGTGACTTCAAACAGAGGTGATTTTCTATTTTTTGTGATCATTGATTTATGAAGATATACTTAGATTGTTGCTCTTTGTACTGCTGGCACAGCTGCAACCGTGACTCACGTTAGACTTCCCTGCAGATTTTTAAATTACTTTTACCCGACTGCTGATAAATTCTCAAATTGACCATCATGATATTATACTGACAATATGTACACTTAAATGGTGCTACAATATATTTACATTTAGATGCACTAAATTATGTCCAACAACACAAATCCACTCAGATGGGGGTCTGTAGTCTGATATCAATGTAGTATCTGTCATCAAACAGGCTTGAAATGCAGACTATCATCATTACATGTACAAAGGTGCGAGACCAGACATACAGATTACGGAAAACATGAATAGTGCATTCTGTGCGCCTTCATACTAGTTTGCATAATTGTCCATGTTTTAGAAATAAAACTAGCCCATATGTTGCCACACAGTCCAGCTTCTCATTTTCATCAAACCAAAATAATTCAGGATTTTTGTTCTGCATTCTTACAAAGATGCACAGAAGTTATCATTTAAAGTATGAGCGTGTACTCAGAGCACGGACTGAGATGGTCAAGAAAACCAACCGAAGCTTGTATGCACAGTTGTGTTCTCCAAAACCCAACCCAGTTGTTAAAGGCGCTGTATGTAAAAATGTGGCCAAAACAGTTACTGCACTCAAATTCAAAATACTGCCACGAGTCGTGCAAGTCCGGCTTCTCTGCTGCTAATGCTGCTGCTGGGATACAGCTGAGGAGGAGCCGGCTGCTAATGCTATGTACCGGGACACTGCTAATGCTGCTTGCCATGCTGCTGTCGTAACTGTAACTGATGCTGAAACTCTACTGACTGCGTGGCTGATAGATGGTGGTGGGTGGCGCAACAGGCCAAAACACAAATTCAAAACATAAACATGATTTGCGGACCGTAAAATATTTTTTTAAATGCAAATATTCTGGCTGTACTATTGTTGTCTGTGAGATCAGTATGTTATATTAAGATTATTCCTTAGTCTCTGTGACATATTAGGATTTACAACTATTTGCTTTAGATTTCTTACATATAGCTCCTTTAAAAATAAATGTTGGCATTGTACATTTCTGCCAACTGTGGATATGTTAGATTTGCAAGTTATTATGTAGTTGATACCTTGAAACTTTTCTTTTCAACAACCCTGTGGTTAATGTGTGGTTAAGTTAAGGCTCAGACAACACCTCCATCTCCAGATAACAAAGTCAGCTCATATACTACATCACTTTAGAAACACATATGAAACGTGCAAATGTAACCAAGTTTTTGGGAACCCCTGTGGTGCATGTCAAACAAATAAAGTTGGCACTCTAGACTGAGGAATAATAATGACACTTTTACACCCAAGAATAGTGAGTTTGTGTTAAAATATTTCAATTAAATATTTAGGATTGTAGGACTGTTTGTAGGACCGTTTAAAGGTACTGTACGGAGGCCTACTTGAGTTACAATAATTGCTGTTATACAAGTATGAAGAGGACATTAAGTGCAAAATCTTTTCATTTTAACCCGTCTTGCCTTGAGATGTTTGTCTTTAATTTTAGTTTCAATAATGTCAAATTGCATAATGTGCTCTTATAACCATGACTCAGAGCTGAAGGAGCTTTTCAGAGTTTTCAAAGACTCATTTCATCTCTTTCACACTAAATCCTTGACAGTGTTTCAACCAGACAGTGGAGAGAGGCTGGGCAGACAAAAGACACAAGGCTGCCAAAATTTCTGTTTGGTAAAGCGCCAAGGTCATAATGTACACGATACACAATGGGGAGGGGGGGGGGACACACAACATTCAGTGGTGGTGTATCTGCAGATCACCAGACTCAGTGCTGTGAGGCCGAGTGTGTGCTGCAGAATGGTGGATGGTGGGGATGTCAGGGTGGTGGTGAAGGAGCAGAGTGCAGTAGGGCACGGAGCATTCAGAGAGCAGAGCTGGCCGTAATTAGAACAGGCCCCTTTGCAGACATCGTGTCCTAGTTTCTTCACACTTATCAAGCATAGAGAACACAAACACACACACACACGAGCACACAGACATAAAGCAAATAGACACACACACATGCACGCACCGACCCAGTGTTCTCATCAAACAGCACATAGAGAGTCTAATCTGACTCATAGCTGCAGGTAGAAAATTTCAACTCCCTGCAGCTCAGAGGTGTCAAAACAATCACTGGAAAGTCGTGTCTCTGGTCTCTGTCCTGGAATAGCACTCCTTCTCAGGATGATGTAACACCCCAAAAGAAATGTACAACAACAGGCCTGAGGCGCGACGATATGTACAAGTCCTCCCTGATGCAATTAAGGACTTAAGTGAGACTTAAAGGCAAAATGGAACAAAGGGTTTAAAGAAAACATCATGTTTTTGCGTGTGAGGCTCTTAAATGAACAAACAATCACTGACACAATCCTCTGTCCGCAGGCGTCACCTTGTGTAAAGCCCGGATCCTAGTCCTCCTATACCAAGACAGTCCGCTTATAGATTGACTGAGCTGTTTGTTTGTCGAGGTTAGGAGCTTCTTTAGCAGATAAGATCCCTGTGTTTGTGCAGCTGATTGATTCTAAACTTTACAGCCTTCAGTCAGCATCTGTAAAGTCAATACAACCACAGGATAGAAGACAAAAGCTCACAGTGCCGAATGACACTGTTGGAAACATCCTCTGGTACACAAAGCTTTTAAACAACTATTGAAAAGATGTTGTTTTGCTCCTGCTGCTGCTAAAACAATACAAATTACTTTCTCTGCTACCTCTGCCTTTGACAAACAAGGAAACATGTGAAATGAGATTTCAACAACATGCCAATTTGTATAATAGAATCCCGGGCATACATGTATTGGCGCATTGATTCCTGATGCACATTACTGCTAATGTTATTAGAGCAAAGGTAAACAAAGCAGACTGCAGAAGCATGAGCAGATTATTCATAAATTCAATATTCAGACTCATGTATGCATTGGTATGCTTATTTAAGCAATAATGAGTGAGAGACAGCAGGTAATTGTGCATGCTCCCCCGGGTGCTGTTAGGCCCGACACTTTGTGCGGGCAATACAAAGCAATGATATTGCACTGGTATTACACTCAAGGTCATAATTGCTTGTACAAACAATGAAGGAGCTGAATTCATTTTAAACTCAAAAGTAAATTAGCTTATGATTAAGTAGCGTCTTTGTTATCACTGATGCTCTGTTGGTAGAGATGCTATCAGTTTCCAAGAACGTCTACAAGGTCATTATTAAGTATGTGCAGAGACGGTGTGAGGTGTTACTGTCTGAAACTGTGCCCCAATTCTCTACTACACGCTAATTCAAATTAGGTTTTGAGGATGTGGTTTTCACACTGGAAAAGTGTCAAAGTAAGTACAAGAAATAAGTACTGTTACCTCTCTCTGTGACAGCTTACCAGCTCCGAACTGTTGTTGGGAACATGCTGGCTTATTAACATTAAATTAGCTTGGCTCATTATTAGCTGGTAACTAGCTTCTAGCAGTCCGGACCACTATGCAGAAGGAAGGATGGCGAGACGTTCAGGTGCTGTTCACTTACCACAAAACAATAAACATGTCCTTCTCGTGAGGTTGAACAGTAGCCAAGAGCTTCTCTAGTCACCTAATTCTACTGCTATCATCATTCTTTGCTGCCTGCTGTCTTCACCACCACACCCTGAGAGAGCTGCTTCCCTCCACACACACCTTGAAGTACACGTCACACCCTCACAGGTTACCCACAAGGCCACCGCCCTTACAGGGGAAAAAGGGTGAGCTGGTAACAGTATGCACACATACACACAATGCAGACATAGGGCCTGTGTCCACACAGCATTTTTTTTACTGAGTACTGACTTCTTTTTTCAGTTGTTCCCTATGATGAGAGAGTGTATGTGACTTCATGCAGCAACCAGGAGCCTTTTTTCCGAGCGCTCCAGCTTTTGAGCGCAGCTGCTCCAAGCACCTCTAGTTGAAAATCTCTGAACTTTTCAGAAAGATGCTGGTGGCATCACTGCAGTTCCTTTAGCTACTGTATGATAGGTCAGTCCGAAACTATCACAACAAAGTCAGAAAAGCGTGGGAGCAGATCATCAGGACACTGAATGTTGCTGGTGAGTGTTGTGCTATTATCACTTCATGCGTTATAAGCTTGTTGTTAACTGTATAGTCAACTCTCTGTTAATGACTGATTGATTTTTATTTGTGTCATGCACACGTCCATGTGCTCAACCCTCGTGGGTTTACAATACATCTTTACAATGGTGTTGCAGTTACAATCAAAAGTATGCTATTTAACTACTCAGTCCAGAAACAGAACACTCTGCCTCCTATCCCAGACCTGACAAAGACATTCAGCCACAAAATGTTCCCTTTCTGAAACAAAACTCAAATTTTTTATGATCATCCAACCAAAAAAAAACACAACATAGATAGAGGTCATCTTACTGAAAAGTACATTCCTTATGTCTTCATATACAGGACAGTTGAACAAGAAGTGAACCTCACTCTCAGCTTCACCTAAATTACACAACAAACAAATTCTGTCCTCCTCTGGGGTGGCGTTAAACCTTCCAGTCTCTAAGGCTAATGGTGACGTTCCTGAGTGCAACTCTGCATATAGGGATCTTTGTCTTTTGTTTAGATTATACTTCACGTAAGGTTCCACACTGTAGCTGTTCTTTATGAGACAATAAGTTGGTAGTTTTGGTTCATACCATATATCATCAGGCCATTTTTCTCTAAACATGTGAAACATTTCACTCCTAACCTCCTGAATATCACAAAGGGACCTGTTCTGAAAAAAAAAAAGACAAGTTGTTCAGTTGCTTAATGTAGCATTACATTAGCTACATAGCTAACGTTAGCGTCAAGATATTGTTGGCATAGAAGCATACCCACTGAGGCTGTTCTCATGTGTTGTTTGTACATTTTCCTATGAAGAGTAATGCACAAAAATTGTACATATGCCACACAGTCATGAGCCAGTAATTTGTGCATAACCTAAGTATTTTTTAAGAGGGAAGCGGCCCCGAGCAGTCCAGTTAGGAGGCCGGTAGGGGCGATGGAAGTTTCACAAAACACAGGACTTTTCTGTCAGGGGATAGGTGTTCAGAAACGTGTGAACTTTAAGTGAACTTTGAGGCAATTTTGAGTCTTGTTAAGCTACGTCCTGTTTATTTTCCTACACCAAACCACGGTGACTTAACTTGCCTCAACCTAACCTCAGTAACTTCACACTAATACCTCACTTTACATTAAGGATGTCAATGTGGGCCACTAACTCTTAGCATATCATGAGAACCGTTGTGTGTGCATTTTCGTAGGATATCATATGAAACTATGTATGAGGATAGGTTGACCCGCATGGAGCAGTTTATTAAAAAAGCACTGGGAGCGTTTTTATGAAAAGCCGGGATGAAACGCTCCCCGGCGCCCTGCCACCACTTCTCTGCTGTTGAAAAACGCTGTGTGGACACAGGCCCTGAAAACAATTTATTTTTTGTTTTCCCAAGGTCCTCATTAGTCTGACCACCACCTGCAATTGTTTTTCATATTCCAATTCCATACCACGTACTGATTGTAGTTTTTATAGCATATTGTTTAAGTAGTTAAGATATAAGAAATCAACTCACTTAACTGCTTTATACTAACAGGAAATGATTTGTGTGCCTTTAGACATCAATCAAAGTGCCACTTTAGAACGTCATGTCACATTATAATAATAATACCTTTAATTATATACTTTTTGTTTCTGTCTTACTATCACTTACAATTTATTTAAACGTTTAAGTCATTCACTGCATTCACTGTTGGACAATAGTGTTCAACAACAGTCACTCAAAAATCAACATTTATTTATGCTGACAGTTTTGAGCATACTTACTTTTGTCACTTTTCAAGAGTGAAGTAGGATTGAGATTCAGCTTTAGAGTGAGCTGTTACTGTTCACTTCTGTGCCACACAATGCACAATTATCCACAATTGTTCACATTTTTGGGAAAAGTATCCAACTTCCTCTTTGTGAACTTTGATTGGTAGCGACGTTGAAAAGCTTCAGTTTGATTGACATCACACGTACTGAACCAAATTACCTGTTAGTTACACTTAGTGCCAAAACAACATGAAGATAGCCTACAGTTAGTAAGCATTATGGAACTGTGACACAGCAGTCGTCTCTTCTAACAAGGCTGGTGTAAATTTCATGACATTATCATCAAAGCTACCTGATTAATAAAAGCCGTCAACAATTCAATTTAATAATGTCTCTATTCTTGTTTGATGCTGTGGGTCAGTGTGAAGAGGGGGATGTAAGGACCTTGAGAGGATAAAAGAACAATTAGTAGAGATTACAAGAAAATGGAGTAGTGCTAAAACACACACTTGCACACATGCACGCACACCAATCAATCTCCATTGTGGCAGCAGGGCAGCAGCTTGGCAGCAGCTAAGTGGAAATCATTTACTTAAAGTCATTATGGAAAGGAGAAAGAGGTCAGACGCTCTGCGAGGCAGAGAATCCAGCTCCTTACAGCACTATCACAACACCATCAAGACAAAGACAGAGATACCATTTAACAGCCATCATATAGTTTGACACAGCGATGCATCATACTTTATTGTGATTGAGGCATTTTATGTCAGCTAGGTTTTCAATAATTCAATGTGACTCAGAGTTGCATAGCTCAAATATACAAGTTACTGTCCTGCTGTAGGCTGTACACGTTGTGCATAGGCATACACTGACCCCTCCAACCTTAGTTACTGTTGCTAAGCCTGTCAAGTTTTATAATAACGGTCCTGAATTTACCATCAAAATCCTTGGTAATTTCTTGAGAAACTGCTTCTTTGATTTTCACGCAGGTAGAAAAAAGAGGCATCTTATTTGTAGCCAGCCTCTAAAGATTCTGGTGTCACAAGCAAACTTTATTGTAGCTTCATAGCTAATTAAGCTAATTGAGCTGTCCTTGGCTGAATTTTTAAGTCTTAATTCATATTTTCACGTCCTGTAAGATTATAAAGCCAAACCGTTTTCTTTTTTCCTAAACCTAACCGCAGTGTTTCTAGGATGAAGACAATGCATATAACAGGCATTGTCTTCATTGTCGACGAGGTCTGAGTGAGTGAGAGTGTGAGAGTGAGAGTGTTGCTCTTTACGGGTCTTAAATGGCTTCAAATGGTATTATGCTAAAAAAAAACTGAGGCTAAAGCTACATGTCCCTGGCAAAACATTAGCATGCCCACCAGTTGTTGATTTATGTAGACGATATAGAAATATAGAGTGTCCTATTTTTTGTAGTAGCTAGTTTGTCCTTATATTTTAAGTATGGTAAGGAAAATGCAAAATCACATTTGTATTTAATTGTAGCATAACCCTGTTTGGCTAATTTCCTACTAGTATGGTTCATATTTTCAAAGATTATTTTCATTTTTAACATTTCATCATGTTGACCCAGGTAAATGCACACTGAACACTTAACCTCTGGAAAAACACTGCTGAGAGCATGAAACCTTAGCAAAGTCTCCTTAATGAGTCATATTAAAAGGAATAGTAAGTTTGGAAACATATATACGCTCCTGGTTGTAAGCTAGTTAGCCAAACATGCTAACATTTGCAGCTTACATTTGAAGGCATAAACACACTGTTTAATCCATTCCTCACAATTTTGCTCATGTATTTTTGTTTTCTGGAAAAAAAAAACACCCACTAAACTCTATACAGAGTGATGCTTTTGCTACAGTCTCATACAGATTGCTTCAAAATGTCCAATGTTTGACAACCTGCCATGGAGGGTATGTATAATGTTCTGAGATATTGCAGTAATTCTGTAAGTTTTGATGAGTTTTAGGTGCTAAATCACGATGTAATAGGGCACACATGCAGAGAATCCAGGATAAGACATGCGTACACCGTTATCAGACTCACATCACTGTATTCTGGTTTAAAATCCTGCACGAGACACTCACTTTAAAAGTTCAGGAAGCATTTTACTATTTGGCTACCAGGTGTAAAAGAATATAAATCTTTGAATTTAAAGCAGGGAAGTGCTGAGAGGAGAATACATACTCAGCAAAACCCTCCCCTGTATAAATAATAAAGGTCTTTGTGCAAACTCGGACAGTCAGCCACACCGACCAACGCTCCTCATGCAGATCAGTATTGATCTGCCAGTCAGAGAGGCGGCAGAGGTCATGTTTAAGTTAAGGTCAACTAATGGATTCTTCTTTGTCCCAGTAAGCCCCACGTCAATGCAACTGACACTTTAATTACACCGATAACATTCCAGCATACAGTGACAGTGTTAGCATTACCAACCTCTGGGTGATTATCCTCCATGCAGAACAGAAACTCCTCCAATTTCTGCAACAAAAAAGAAACATTTGTTGAGGCCACACAGTCATAAACCTGCTCATGAATTATGGAAAATGCAATTATGTTGGCTGTGTACTGTATGTGTGCAGCATCATCATAATGAGAGGAGGTTGTAATTATTCAACACCAAAACTGACAAGGAGAAAATAGATTAACTGGCTCATCTGTACTGCAGGTTTTCTTTGTTAGTATTCAAAGTGTGTAATTGTACATTCTTCACTAAGGAAGGAAGTAATTACTGTACCTATTGGAGGCTAACACTTTGTTTGTGGCTTTAGGGTAAGTGCATAAGAAGGCCGAGTAACAACATATAATAATCAACAAAGTTTTAATTATTATTTTCTAATCAAAAATTGTGTAACCTTTAACGCCATGCCCTCATTGCTTTGCTCTCCAGTGAACACAGCTCTTTATGCAGTATCTCATTGTTTAAACCAGTGATGCTCAATGTAAGGTCCACGGACCAAATCAGGCCCACCATAGGGTGCTGGAAGGCCCGCCGACCATTTTGTGATTCACAATATAAATAAATTGATTCACACTGGGATTTTTTTTGTTGTACTTTGAATGTAAATAGGGTGCCCTTTTTGAAAAAAGCATCAAGTAGAGCTTGTTCATCAAATGGTGCCACCCCTGCATGCACCTGATTCCAGTAATTATAACATATATGACAGGCAACTACGCCCCACTGTCTGACATAATCATTAGCAAATTTAATCATAATCATAAATAAACTTTACAAAAAGTCATTATTATGGTGTACTACAGTTCTGCAAGTGTTTTGTCCAAGTTGTGTTGCCATACACCAGCAGAACACAGCTCAAAGGCATATTCAACTAACGTTAATGTCTTTATTACATAATATTTGTGTCTGAGTAAAGTGTCAAATCATTTATGTCATGCCACATGTGTAATTCAGTAGCTTTCACTTATTGAATATCGGTATAGTATACCACAGCGGTTCCCAACTGGTCCACGGGGGTCCAGATGTCGCCTTTGACATTAGTTCCAGGTCCACACAGTTTAACACACTTAGTGCCACACTTCCAATTGGTCATGTCGTTGAGCTAGGTTGCTGTCTCTGTCAAGTAGCTGTCCTTAAGTCACTTAATATACAACAGAAAATGGCACTTCAAAATAAAAGCTCTGCGCTGGAAATTTACTGCACTTAAAAATAAAGTGTGCCACTTGCAGTGCATTCAGAATGGGCCCATGACCCACTTTTGGGGCGCAACCCACCAGTTGGGAAGCACTGGTATGCTGTATAGCTGTACTTGCTAATGATAAACAATACAATATGGTAGGAACTGAGTTTTCAATTTTTGAAAATTTTGATAAAGACCCCAGATAGATTTGGCCCCCCCCCCTAAATGTTGACTCCATGGCTACGGCCTTGACCTGACCTGTGTGGGGCTGATTTGCCTCTTGACAAAGATGAGTGAGGACAGCAAACGTCCAAAGGTTGAAAACGGGCAATTCATTTATTATATATATTGTTTATATTATTAATGTGTATTAACTTTTATTAAAGGTGGCCCCCAGGCAAAGGAAGTTGAGTAGGCCTATCCCTGGTTTAAGCACTCCAATTCTGAACCATCCACACAAACTGGATTGTCTTTATTCTCTCCAGTAACATCCATCTCACAGCAACATATAATCATGTATTCTTCTAGATACAGATTGCAAAAGTTTTCTGGCGTCCAACTGATAATAAACTCTTCTGGTGTCTGTTGCCTTGAGGTAATATCTACCACATTAGCATCCAAATTAAAGGGCATTTTTGATATGTGGGTTCTTGAATATTCAGAGAAGTTTAACTTTATGCAGAAAAACACTAAATGGCTTAAATATGAGAATAATAGAAAAAGATGTCTGATATTTTTTCTGTGGTGTTTGCTTCCCGCGAGAAAAAGCCTCTGGTGCAGGATATAAATATCCACTTAATGTGCTGCTATCCATCTCGTCCCTTTGATGAGAGATTACAGGGGGCTTGTTCTTGTGAAAAACATGTTCGCTGGCAGTTGTCATTTATGTTACTAAATGTTGCAAAGAGCATTTACGCTACAGATGTGCTTTTGCTTCTCTGTCCATTAACGTCATAGATTCTTTTTACTGTAGTTTATGCAGATTCAAAGCAACACTGTGACTCATTTCCAAAGAAGATTTCTAAATTGCGGAGCAGTGATGCTCTGAAATATTTAAGGACTGATGCTTAAAGTCTAAAGCTTTTAAATATATATATATATTTTTTTTTTTTTTTGCAGCCACATGATAAACATTTTGCTCCATTGAGCTCCAGTGTTTCTAGCTCAGAGGACACAGAAAACAGAGTGCACAGGACAGAGACAAAAGAAATAAATGCTTGGCTGTCTCACCTTTTAGTTCTTGGAGAAATGTTAGGAGGGGCCGGGCTTTAGGAGGAGAAAGAAAAGCAGAGAGAAACAAAGGGAAAGCAGAAAATGGATCCATGCAGTTTGTAAAATGCAGTCAGGCGGGGCAGGGAAACAAGACATCAATGCAAAGTTTTGGTTCATGGTTGCACTGAACAAGACAGTGAGAGAAGGTTAAGAGGATGCAGCAGTAGTAGAATTTAATACGACAATGAAAATCCACAGTTTTAATACATGCAAGTGGAGATTCTGCCAACAGCACCAGTAAAGATCACTGGCAAGTGTTTGCTCATGGCTACAGTCCAGTAAATCCATACTGAAATAAGTACATTTAAAATTCAAAGGATCAACTATTGTTAAAAAAACACCAAACATGAGTCTGTGAGCTCAAACTAACAAAATATAGTCTCACAAAAACACGTCTGACAAGTGCTGTTTTTTTTTTTATTAATGCTGGCTGTGCTGGCTTTGTTCCTATCTCAGACGAGTCTGTCAGACTACGTGGGCGGAGGAAAGTGTGAGGAGAGGAGAGAATGAGTTGGACTCTGCCCTGAGGCAGTGGACCTCGACTCACTGTGGGATAGACCGGCACAGAGCGCTCGCACAAACACACACACACAAGCACACGCTCACACACATGCATTCCCACTAAACGCATGTAATCATGCAGAAAGAGACTCTTAAATCTGCACTCTGTAGAATGAAACTCTTCAAGGAAGCCAAAATATTTCCAAACGGTTGCCTCCCTGACGCCCACATTTTCCTGGTTTAGAAATACCTTCGAGCAAACGTGCTAATAGACTGCTGCTCATCTCGCTGCAGACTTTTCTATTCTGAATGTGCGGACCAAAAATGTCCTCTCCAGTCAAGTGGTAAGACTGACCGAGCAGACACACTTTATGTGAGTTCACATTTTACGACACAGTACAAAAAAAGAACGAAAACGCGAGTGAATCTGAAAATAAGCTGTTCTCATGTGACCTTTCAGTGGCAAAGATGTGTTATATGTAGAACATCTGTAAGACTTCAGCAATGGACAGCCTCAAAAGGGCATCTATTCACAATACTCTAACTGTCTGTCTGCACGCATCCATCTGTCATGTATGAGTGCATAGGCATTTGTGAATAACAAATGTTATGTTGTTGCGTTACCTTAGTGAACTCAGAGTTCTGTAAGTTGGCCTCAGGACACCAGCGCCCTCCCAATGCAGTCAGCATGGCGCAGTCTTCTTCTTCTTTGGTGCACGGCTGAGTTGGAGGATAAACTGCTGCAGTGGGGAGGTCTTCGATGTCTCCTCCGCTGCAGCTGGGAGTCCGCAACTGGAGTCCTCGCAGGAAGAGGTGACATGCCTCCAAATCTGCTTCCCAGATCCGCTCCAAGCCTGGACAGCCACAACTGTAGAGAGGAAGAGACCAGTATGTTATACTACCATAAGGTGAAATACAAATACAATTTAATATGATAAACTATCAAATATGCAGCATGATATATGATATTTTATTAGGGAAAAAGAATGGACCAACACCTAACTGTCAGTCAATTACAAATATAGTACAGTTACATATGATATGATACTCTAACTACAATATATAGCAGTAGATGTATTCATATGCATTTATTTATATAGTCACATTTTGTTCCCTTAATTATCATCTCTAAAACATTTGGACATAAGGAAGTGAACACAATAGTACATGCATATTTGTAACGTTGTGAATTAAAGGAATAGTTGGACATTTTGGCAACTGCACTTGTTCGCTTTCTTCCAAGCAATTACATGTGAAGATGAATACCACTCCTATATTTGTCTGTTCGTTAAGTACTGACCTGGAGCCGGGAGATGATTAGCTTAGCATAGTGTAGCATAAAGATCAGAAGCAGGGGGAGACAGTGCTTAAACCTGTCTGTAACCACAACTAAACACGAGGCCATGAGAGTGGTTGTCTTATCTAACACAGGGCAAAGTAAATTAGTTTACATTGAATATGCATTCATATGGCCCCAATCAGTCCGAGCATGTGTTAGCAGCTATTTCTAATTGTTTTTAATGAGAATGAAGCATTTCGCTCGCTTCTTTTGCATTGCTGAGTGCATCATGTTTTACCAATCTACCGTAAAACGTCAATTAAAAGCCTAATCCCGATTAAACACCCAGTCCTTTTTATTAGCCTGGTGTGGCTACACGTTTTGACAAATAAACACCTGTCTCAATTTGACGCCTGGTCTGGTTGCCAAGCAGTTTTTTTTTTTTATAGAAGTTCTCTGGATGCATAAAACCGGGTTGTTGGCTACTTCAAATTATGTGTCCATTCCTCGATTACCCTGTGAATTATTCATATTCCCTTAGTCTATAAGGGTGCTCAGATCAAGTGGTGTGTCAGTATGCTGGGTGCTGTAATCCTCGAGTGCCGCAACTCACTCTCTCTCTGATGTGATGTCTGTCGGAGCTAGATCAAATGAATGATTCATAATTTATATATTATCTAAAGCCTGATTTTTAAACAAGTAATATTAATACTGGTTTAAATAAACAATTTCATTGTATTTCCTGATCTTTGCTGAGCAACTGTTTTGTGTGAAAGGACTTAAAGGCCTGTCCCAAATATAGGCCTGTTGAGTTCAGTGATTTAAGCGAATAATAGCCCGGGCTATAAGTTGAAGTTTTACTGTATGTGCCTTGTGTTTTCGCAGGACAACCCTGAACACCTCAAGCTGAAAAACCTTCAACTCAGTCCGGAAAAGCACCCAATATCATTGCCATTTTTTCCCAATGTCCATGAGATGAATTGAGCAGCAAGCCTTTTGTGGTGGTGATAACAACAGGGAGGACAAACTATTGGTGGCTGTTGCAAAATACCCGGAGCTGTATGATTTTACCAATCACAATAACCATAATGTGAACAGGAAACAGCGGGCCTGGAGGGAAATTAGTGTGGCACTTGGGATTTCCTATAAGTTCAGGCTGTACTAATAGTTAACTATTAGGTAATGTTAGTGTACCGTTCATGGTTTATGTTAACCGCTTGCTCACTTTCAACGTCACAAGCTGTAGTTTAGTTACCTATTAGGTAGCGTACAGTCCCTAGCAACAATTAAAAAGCAAAAAAAGATGCAGCAAGCTCAGTTTGATCAGGGCATAAGGGTATAAGATGCTAAGCATATGTCATTAACATGTTGTGAGAGACTGTAGACATCATAATGACTAATGTCAGCACAATGAAATGTACAAAACAAGTGAAAAGCCTTTAAAGATACACTGAGGTACTGTATTCATGTCATGACTGTGAGCTGCTGCATGATGACTGAGCACAGCAGTCATAAAGGCACAGTAAAGGACATCTTTAATAACATCTCTATAATAAAGCATTGACAAAAGAGTGACGGGGGGAAATGAATCATTCAAAGATTGTAATTGCATTGACAAAATGCAATGAGAGTGAATGTGGTCCTGGTAGGCTGCCCTTTCCTTCAAAGAGCTGCAGCAGAGACAGAAGAGAGAGCCTGGATGTGTTCATCTCTGCCGGGGTCACTGAGCAGGAGTTCAGAGGGAGGACAAGAAGATTGCTTTTGTTTATCTACTCAGTGAGTTACAATCAGTCATTCTTTTTTCACTCTCCCTTGCCCTGACCCTTGTGACACCCCAGACGCAAGCTCCCAGTGTAAAAACAGAAGAGAACAATTCAAGCAGCCATATCTGACTGAGCGTTTTATTTAGAAAACAAGCAACACGGCCAATGACCAGTGGAGTCCTCTGTTTATTGTTCTTTAGGTTCAGCTGGCTACTGTGCGAAAGCAGGCGTTTACAGTAACACACACTTTATGGTATGAGACAGTCCACCAAGGTGGAAGTATCTCTAAGGGCGCCAGAGTGTTGATGTTGAATTATAAGCAAGTCTTTTTGGCTACCCAAAAAACGGTTTTCCATTTCCTCTAAATGAAATACTCTTCCGCTGGCTCACATTTGAGACCTCTGACCTTTAAAATATTCATATTTATTCCTCTTCTTCTTTCAGTGACCTTTAGATAACAAATCATTCCCAAATAATTGGGGTCCCAGGTGACATTTTAGGAACCAAATCCACTGATCTTGTTTGAAATTCTACCTTTAATATGGTTTAAGAGGCACACAAAAAGTTTCAACACTAAAGAGCATAAATATTACTCTGTCTCCTCATGACATCCTTGTTTCCAGGAATCCATCTTGTGCAGAAAACAAACTAAAGCTGACAAGAAGTAGGGACAGCGCTGTGGGTTTTATCACATACGGTAAGAGACATATCAAACATCTTAAAGGAAGAAATGTCCTCAATCTTTCTGTACAGCACACGCCGATTTCCAACCCAGGAGGAGAGTCTCTGTCACAAACACTAATTCTCACACTGACTGATTCAGAATGATAAAAAACACATGAATTTCATACTCTAAGCACAAATAAACCTACATATAAGCCCCTATGATACACTCAGTATTTCTACCTAGACAGCGCCTCCCTGCTGCGCAGTTAGATTTGAGAAATTGCTCATTCTCCATCATATATAAACAAACTCAAAAAGGCAAAATGCACCCAGACAGTATTGTTTAATCTCTCCCTCTGTTCCTTCCACTCTCTCTCCCAGCAATGAGGCCCCCTGAAAATTGAATGCCACTTGTTTTCCAGCCCATCTCCTGCCTGAAAAGGCTGCCAACCTCTGTACCCTGCCAACGCACGCCTCTCAGCCGTTCTCTAACCTTCATTTGGCACACAGACAATAGAAAAATTGCTCGGCCCAACCCCCCTGCCCTCGCCAATTCGCTACTCAATGCCGCCGCTTCAGAATTTCTACTATAGTGGGGACGCACCCAGTGAGCCATGCCATTGTTATTTGTCTCCTGTGAAGTGGAGAGGGACACACACACAGATATGGGTGGGCACACATGTGTTAACTTACACACATGCCCATAAATCACTCTCTGTGGGGGCTCAGTGTTGTACAATCATAAATTCCTCTAAAAACGTCAAACGCCGAACCTCATCTATCACAAAAGCTTCTTTTTCGGCGACAACCACAATTCATTATAAATAACTGGCGCTGGCATTAGGGCTGTGTGTACAGAAAATGCAGACAACATGTCAGCTCCTAAGCATCCCTGTGATGGTGGCCTCCTGGTGCCCGTCGGTATGACCCCCTCGCCCGGGGGGTTAATTGGTGGCAGCCGCTCGGCCTGCCATGTGACAGTGGCAGGGTGTGGGTGTGCTGCTCCGCTGATGGCCCAGTAATAAGAAGGAGAGACAGGCAGGCACACTCCTTCTACAGTCTCTCAGCCCCCCTGTGGGACCGCTGACTGACAGGACTGCTCTTTCTCCTCAAGGCATTACACAGACAGAGGAAGGATTATAAATATAACTGTTGAACGAAGCAGCGGCCGTCTGGTCCTGTTGGTACCAGAAGGTTCAGTCAGACCTCTCCAGAGTGAAAAGGCACAATATTCTGAACGCTACCCAGCATCGGGTCATGTGTTCATCTTCAGGTCTCACACATGAATACCAATATGGGTGTGAAAAACAGCTCCTATCTTCAGCCACAGCTGGAGCTTTGAATCAGACATATTTTGAGTTAAATAAGCACCAACTCTCCACAAAATTACTACCCTGAATATAATAAAATTAATCAGACTTTCACCTGTAGTCTGGTGTCAGTGCTTCTGGTATTACACACAATGAGAATTCACACATTAGAAAGCAAAGAGGAGCTGGTAATGTTTTCACCTTCTCATGCAGCACCATCTCAAATAACAGCAGCTGAGGAGAGGTGCTAATAATATGGTGAAATACAAGCGGCTGACGGCTGGGTGAGGTGTGATGGTGGACTGAACAGTTTGTAAGGTGGGTGGCTTCATTACTGGGATGGGTTTTTACAGCAGACAGCTGAGCAACCACGGCCCCCTTTGTTACAAACACTTAATATTTCTCTTATGTACATTTACAATTAAGTGATAATAGAGTTTCTGCTTTTCACTCTCTGCTCAGAGGCTCTCAGCAATTCCTCGATTTTAACTAAGATGTCTTGTCTGGGCATTTTAATGACTCCTGCACCAGTTGCATTGTATCCATTAAATATGATAAATGACATCCAAATCTCGACAGAAGAATGCATAAATGTAGGAAATATTCCAGAGACATTTCCTAATGAAACATCTACATAATGTATTAAACAACTGTGCGCTGCTGCTAATCTGAATAAAATGGGGGTTTTTTTCTGTTCTGGTGACACACTTACAGCATCTGCGCTGCTCTAACATCCTGTTCTAGTCTTTAGCAAGGAAGAGATAATTGTTTTTTTCAACACCATCCGTCTCCACGGAGACCAGACATCTCACCAGTACTAATCTGCCTCTCTCCTCCCCTCCCCCTCTCCTCCTCTCCTCCTCTCCTCACCTCCCATCACCACCGCACTCCATCAACAGTAATGTACATTAGAGCTGACTGATAAAATTTACAGTGGATGATGGGTGCATGTGTGTGTGTGTATGTGTGTGTGTGCACATGTGGGGACAATTGCCCATTCAATCAAGCCGAAAATGTGTCACTGTGCCAAATTGGAGCTGGAGGAAGCGTCTGGTCCTCGCCTAAAGGCAGAGCCGTACTTGTGATTTGATCTGGACCGCCTCGGGTTATGGAAGCTGATCCAGGGCTGGAGAGCCAATCAATTAATATAGAATGTGATGAGCAGGAAAATTAGTTTACAGCACCCAATACGCAAGAAGGTGTCCTTTAATGTGATTGCTCTTTCAGTGGTGATGTGGTTAGATACATGTGATGCAGATAATCAAGTCTCTGTTGGTGAAACTAAAAGATGGGATCACTGAATATAGAAGCTCTATTAAAAGGGGAGATATAGAGCACCCAGCAGCCAGCCTTCATTGGAGGCCAAGCATTCAATTATGTATTGCTGTTTTATTGATATTGGTTTCTGGATTTAAATTCTCAGAAGTTTACATCAGGGGAGAATAAATGGAGATTTTATTGTAAAGTAGTTTTATATTCAAGTTCAAGTTCTTTATTTATATTCAAGCACAACAATTATAGAGATGCAGTCATTGGCAATGAAAATCTGAGGTCTCAGGGTCCTGCCAATAACACTAATTAAATATGTTTTAAAAGAAAAAGAAGATGAGGTAAAAGCAAAATGAGAATCTAAACATAAAAGAGTGCAAGTTAAACTAGGGGTAAAATATGACAAATAAAATATGAAAGTTATATAAATGTATAAGACAGTATTTGCAGTGATTAAACTGAATATAAACAGGAAATGTACTGTAAATGCATGACGCTGAGTATAAATATAGCCTAATATGCACCATGCTCTAGTTGCCGTAGCTGCAACATGTTTTTGTTGCATCCTCAGCACGACATCATACCACACCAGGGGTCTCATTTACAAAACAATGTGTAGGATCCGTGCTAAAAATGTACGTACGAGCAAAAGCCAAAAAATGAGGTGCGCCAATACTTTTTGGACAATTTCTACAATCAGGCTTCCACCTCACCATCTGCGTCTCCAATTTCTCATTTCCAAAATGGCCATAAGCATGGGTCAAAGTTTCTCCCATCAAGTCTGTTTTTACACATCACAACTTTTGCATGGGAAGTGGCATACGCGTCTTTCAAGCCTCGTTTTGTGCGTACACAATGTTTGTAAATGAAACCNATCAGGCTTCCACCTCACCATCTGCGTCTCCAATTTCTCATTTCCAAAATGGCCATAAGCATGGGTCAAAGTTTCTCCCATCAAGTCTGTTTTTACACATCACAACTTCTGCACACAACTGCATGGGAAGTGGCATACGCGTCTTTCAAGCCTCGTTTTGTGTGTACACAATGTTTGTAAATGAAACCCCAGGAGTGCCAATTTTATATTTGTTGATTTGGTCATTTTTCCTTGATATCTGTGAGTCTACCATAAGTAAGTAAGTAAGTAAGTAGGCTATGTAGTCATATTTTTGTCTGTTTTAATCGTGTCTATTGATTTCCTGCTTTGTTGTGCTGTAGCCTAAAGTTAATACCGTTCAAAGTCCAGTTATGAACGACATGGATCATATTTGTGGCTTGTTTTAGTCATTAAAAACACATTCAACTTCATAATTATATTGTATATATTATCATATATTTCACATACATTCCCTGTTAGTAAGAAAACTCAATCTGCTCTGTGCAACGCTCTGCTGAGCACTAAGTGCACCTCTGTAGTTTTTATAGTTATTTAAAGGGGCACTCCACTCGTCTACACATGAAGTTCAGTTACTGGTCACGAGTAGCACTACTCACTACTCAGCCAGTGATGATAACAGTTCTAAAATGTCTTCTGTGACTGAGGAGTTTTCCATAATAGGAAATAAATAACTATTGATGTCATCAGGGTTATCTCAGCTTGGGCTTGCAGATTTTTTTTTTTTTTTTTTTAAAGATATTTTTTTGGGCATTTTTTAGCCTTTAATGGATAGGACAGACAAGTGTGATTGTGAAGGGGGAGAGAGAGAGGGAGTGACATGCAGCACAGGGCCACAGGCTGGAGTTGAACCCGGGCTGCTGCGGCCACAGCCTTGTACATGGGGCGCCTGCTCTACCACTAAGCCACCAACGCCCCGGCTTGCAGATTTTTTTAACAGAAAGTCTGTGTTACACACTGGAGGTTTGGAGTTCGAAGACATTAACCAGGGAGGGAGAGTGTAAAAATTACATATTGCAGCGTTTTTGGATAGTATAGTACAAACTCCAAACTTTTTTTTTTTTTTTTAACTTGCGTGAGTCCCCTAACCTTGTGGAGTTTTCTGGGGGTCATTCTGTGACTGATGATTTTTGCTGTTGATGTAACTTTATGTGTTGCACATTTATTTTGAAGTTTCTGTCAGTGCGTTTACATGACATTGGAGAAAATCAATTTATTTTGTTAGTCTGACTAAAATACGTGTAAACATGTTAGTCCGACTGAAACGTAACAAATAAAATTGCTCAAAGTCGGACTAACACACCCAGATAATACGATTGGGAGTGGAATAACTCCTTTATGTATACAGTCAGTCGGACCCAAACTAGCCCAGGCGCATGCCTAACAGTTTCCATCCAGAAGTCAAATAGCATTAAATGCGTAACAGAAGACGAAGCCAGTAACAATGTGGCAAAATCTACATCCAGAGCCGTGAATTTTTGGACAGACGAGGAGACACAGTTCATGCTTTGTCAGCTGAAAGAGATAAATATTTCATGGATGGGAGGAAAATACGGAGTGGCAATTGTTTGGTCTGTGACGCAATAGGTCAAGTGGAAAAAGATCCAGTACTAACAAGCTGAAGGGGGGCATATCGCTACCTATGGTAGTGGAGTCGGACACACCTCAGTCAATAAACTGATTCCACTCGCTTGCATACTGGGACAAGGACAGTAGTCCAAATAAATAGCCTGGTCAAGCTATAGCCTTAGCTCGACTAGGTCTTAGCTATAACCTTAGCTCGACGTAACTGTGCATGTAAACATTCTGTATGTTGGAAGTCTGCTATGGTATCTAGTTTTGCCCTCTTGCAGTATGTATATTTTACCAATATAGTAAAATACCCTGTCAGATACATCTTCCAGTAAGTCAGCTATTGTTGCCACTTTGTTTTTTTCTTCACTTCTTTCACAACAGATACACAGCACAAACAGGTACTGTCAAGCAACTCTCAAAATCAAACAAACACAAAGCGGCCATCTGCCCTATTGACAGAAGAGGTCCAGAGCCTTGCTCCCCTGCTGGGCACTGAGATCGCAGCCATGTTGCTCCCTGACCAGCCTGTGCTTCCCTCAACAAGCAAACAGCCCTGCAGTGTGTGACTGACCCCTGGCTCCCATCCAAAGAGTTGACCCTGCCTCTCCAAGGATGCAACACAGAAAGCTACCCGGTCTCACACACCACACACAAAAGCATGGGTCAAGCAGACACACGGTGTCTCTGACAATATAGGTTTTTCCCAGCTCAGAAAAAAAAAAAAAAAAAAAAAAGCCCAGGCAACTTCACCTTCCTCCTCTGAACGCTTAAAAAAAGAGAGTGAGTAGAAAGCACAGCTCATGTGGTGTACACCAAAACCATTAGCAGCTCTTTCCATCCATCTGTAAACAGAAATGGATCAAGAATGCTGCAGAATAAAAGCTGATCGCACTGCAGCTGCTCCGCGCTTACTGTGTTAGTGGAGATGAGCTAAGCAGCTCCAATCTCCATAAAGAAGCACAAACACGTGTATGGTGTCAAAAGTTGACTGGGTCCAACAGCCTCTGCTCGAAAATTCAGCCACTCAGCACATCACAATCCTGTTGTGTAACTGTCAGGCGGGCTGGGTGACCACCCGCAACACAACAGACCTGTCCTGAGTGATTTAGGAGCTCTGAGCTAAAGATAGGAACAGACAGAAAAAGATATAGTATTGTCTAAAACAGTTTCTACAGATGAGGAGGTGGTGGAAACTAAGCTGATGTGGATGTTTACAAAATAAAAAGGTATATAAAATATGTGAGAGGGTGTGAAGAGGAAGACTAATTGTGCAGGTGAGAGACAGAGTGAAATGTGAGAAAGGAGCTCTGGGAGACAGCAGCATAAGGGAAAAGGTGTGAGTGCGTGATGTGGTGGGTGCGGTGGTGTTTCGGGGAGACGGTGCTTTGGTTAGAGGACAACAGAGGTGAGAGGAAATTCCTCGGAGGCTGTAGCTCTGTTTGTGGAATACTGAGTCTTCATGTCTGCACTAAAAAGAGAGACAAAGCACAAAAGACTCTCACCTGTGCAATCTGTCCTCCAACAGCTTGATATACTTGGTAGTGTTCTCTTTCAGTCGGCTTTCTGTGTGGAGAGAGGAGCAGAGACAACAACAGCCTGTTACTTGCACTTCATTTACTACTTTTATTAGGCATGATGGGGTATCCTAGCAACAAATCACAGCTGTAATACCATTAAAACAGACTTGTCACTTGCTATATTGTGCTTGTGCTGAGAAACCGCATACATACAGTTCAGTAGAAAGGGCCAGCAGGTTCTCTCTCAAGACAAACACACAACTGAGGAAAGATCATTCCCACCGCTCTAAGAAGGGATAAAATTGGAGACGGCCTGAGGATAAAAGGGGATTCTAACATGGCATAGGTCCTCATACAGTGCCAGATTTTCTGTGGGGAATTAAGTTGGATGGATAGCTTATGTTGCTTCCTGCGCCCTTCTGCCAGCAGTGAGCTGCGCCTGAGGAGGCAGACGCAGGCTGGCTGAGTGTTAGTCAGGATGGAGAGGAGGGCAATCTGAGCGCCGTTAATGAGCTCATGTATGAAACATGAGAATATGCCCCCCGCAGCGGCAGATCTTTGAACACAATAGGATGCACTTATATCAAATTGTGCTGCATATATATGTGCACACAAGCCATAGTCTTTAATATGATACCTCCTCCTCCCTGCTCAAACACACACACAAAGCTGGACTCATGAATCTGTCCATCACAGCATCTTTACAACTCAACAACCAGTCAGAGTCAATGCTTTCTCACATGCTGGTGCAGTGGTTCCCATCTTGGGGTCTGGATCCCCTTGGGTTGGGTGCTGGATCCCAGTGCCAATGTTTACAGTTTAGGCTATTTGTCAGCAAATAAATGTTACAACTCGCCAAGACCCAAGCCGAACTCCATATTGCCTGCCACATGCTAATTAAAGTAAAGGAAGTTAGCAAGTGAAGTTAGCCTCCCATTGGAACCTGACCAGGCTCACTAACGGTGGACCAGCTATTCTCAATGTATATGCCACTCATGAATGGATAAAGAAAAAACATCAGTCAAAATCCAATATTTCTTTTGCTGTTATTAGTACTGTAACTGTTACTTGGTGTTAAAGTATTGTGGTTAGGGTATGTATTATTTTGGCCCCACTATTGAGAAAAACCCCAAACGATATCCAACCCTACCTAGTCCCACAGGAAGTGTGGCTCTAAAGCCAATTTTCGTAGTGGCCAAACAGTGGAATTACAACTCTTGGGTTTGTCACATGATGCAGTTGGGCCCAAAAAGATGTTTTCCAAAAAGACTTACATCATGAAAGAGACGTTAGTAAATTAGTGGAAACATATTTTTAGCGTCACAACTCCTGTGAAATGACTCATTCCACTGTCAGGAAAGTCTAGAAGAGCCACATGATTAAATCATTATATCTCCGTTCAAGTTAACTCTTAACCCAAATCTTCCCAACCAGACGTTCCAGCAGGAATATGATCCGAAATCGTGAAGAAATTAACAACATGGGCAACCAAGATTATATTTTTCCCTGACGTTAGCATGTAGCTACATGTAGCTGTGTACTGCTGCAATGTAAAGACCAGCAGTGGCGTGCCTGGAGCAGATGACAATATCAAGAAATTAGTCACAAGCGGACGTCAGCGTGTCTCCAAAGTAGAAAAAATGTTGGAAACAGAGCAGTCAGAAAGGTCTAAACCTGAGGTTTTTGCTCACAGGAATCACTTTTACATACATTTACCCCACAATTTGAAATGTTGACCCCATTTAATATGAACATCCTACATTGTAACATTATATATATGACAGAAAATAAGATCAACCCCAGTAGGTTCCCTTTAACTCTCTACAAGAAAGTGAATAAACATTTTTTTCCAAAATGTTGAATAGCGACATTAACAGAATACATACCACGTTAAAAAGCTATGATGAAGTCTCAACTAGACATCACTTCATTTTCAGGAAACAAAAGCCAAAAATGGTTGGAAGCTACTCTAATGTAATGTCACTTAGCTTGCTCAAACAGAGAGAAAGTCACCTAATTGGATGTTCTGAATCATACTGAGGTTTGAAATATAATTTGTATCATTGTCTTGATGGTGGTTATTAGACAGCATCAGCTCCGGGATGAGACAGGCTGGGGGCTGGCACAGCGGGGTGAAAAGGAAGAAGTCTCAGACTAAGTGGCTTTGACACACCCACACCCACACACTTACGCACACACATATTACTGCTCATACATTGGGAAAGAAATGAGATGGCAGTAGTCATGTTATTTAATGGAGTTGCATGTGTGTGTCATAGAAGGAGAGATCTCGCCTGAGAGTCGTTTTCATTCGAAGAGGCCAAACCTGCTCAATCAGAGGGAAGAAGGAGGCCGCTGGAGTAGCTATCACATATCTAGTGAGCAGATCTGGTGTACGTGGACCAGACAGCTCACTTACCACCCCTCTAATTGCTGTGTGAGATCCTATCCCACCTGACACAGACTCCCATGTCAACCTCCATTCATGGCGGGTCTGTAAGGCAGCGTGCAAGAAGATAGCCATTGAATAATACATAGGGGGCATTAAGCCTGACTTCAAGTGGCACAGAGCATGTACAGATGTGAGATGACTAAGTGGGCTAGGGCTCGAAAAAGGGCAAGAGCCAGATTTAGAAATAATATACTGTGAGGGATAGATACAGTCCATACAAAAGGCAGATGAGAGACAGACATGAGTGTATTAGGTGTTAACTTATTTTTTATTTAATATTTCTTTCTATGCTGATACTGAGAGGCAGTGTGCCATCCTGTCGCCATGCCAACCGGTGGCAAAACTAGCGAGCCTCTTCGGGCGTGACAGATGAAAATAATCTTTTCTTTATAGAACGGGACAGGACATCAAGCAGCAGAGCCTCCTCCTGTGCAGAGTGGAACCAGAGCACTGGGTGATATTACCACTTCCTGTAAGTCTGCGGGAGGCTGCCGTCATTGGCAGGCCATGCGAATAAAATCGGCACTAAAAAGCCCATAAAGAAGAGAGCCAGTCTGTTAGTCCCTGATACATGCGGCAGTATATTTGGTGTTGAGGGAACCTCACAAAGGCGTTCGCAGAGCCTGCGCTGGAAAATTCATGAGCTCAGCCTCCCCTCACACCAGTGATCTCAGCAGGCGCTAAACATCACTGATTGCTGCCAAGGACCCCGGCCAAAATCGAAGAGGCCATTCATTCATAACACAAACACAACTGAGACTCAGCATTGAAAGATGATGAGAATGTGCTACCGGATGCTGCAAAGAAAGCCATTTGCTTTAAATAGGTCAAAATACTCATTTATTAGTCTAATGAAGAAATAATTACTTCAGCTAAATACATGTTAAGTTGATAAAATGATGATGAAGCTGACGATGATTACAATCAGTAGTGTCGACAGACAAAGCAAGTGGAGAAGACTTATCGCAATGTGATGCACAATTCCCGATGATGAAGTTATGGGCTTTAATGAGCCTGCAGAAGTTAACGATGGCAAGGTGTTTGGATTTGTTGCTGCATTATGAGCATTTGAGCAGCTCTCTAATTGAAAGTGAATAATGCAGCCATTTCTTCATCGCCTTGTAACAATAAAACCACCCAACATCTGTGAGTCCTTCGCGTTGTCAAACAAATTAGAGGCGGCTCCGTGCTAACGCAGCACCACCGATACGCGTGTTATAAAAGCCTGCGCATAATAAGGCAGAAGAGAAATTGTGTGTCTTAGTAATTGAGTTGAAGGCACCGACTGTGATTAATGTGTTTAAGCTCGGCTCGGGCTGTTTGAGTATAACAGCACTGCAGGTAACACAAACACACAGTCAGCATATGCAGACACTCACATCGTATGCATGTATCTGAACTTAACAGCAGCCAAGCAGCATAGCTAATGAAGGAAGAGGGACAGGCTGATATCTCAGACAGACACTCAATAACCCATGATGCTTTAAGGCTGTGGGATCACAAAGCATAGCAGTACACAGATTGCAGCTGGCACGGCGTAACATATTGTGGGGCTATGCACGAATGCACAACAAAAGGAATCATTTGACAAAAAATTGGCTGTCTGTACAAAATCTGTGCTTGGGTGAATATATATATTTCAGTTCTGGGTGCTGAATCGCTCTGACTGAAATGTTAGACATGCTCACTGTCATTATAACTCTAGTCAAACTCAGCAAACAGAGTTTGTTTAGAGGAGGCTCCAAACTTACTTTGCTGTGGGCTGCAAATAACCTTTTTTTTCTATGGCTGAATCTGGGAAGCACTTAAAGGCCCAACAAAGAGGAACACTCCCAAATTGTGCAGCCATAAAAGCACTAAAACACTATCTCAACAGCTCACCTGCTCACATTCCTGCTCCATTAAACCCGCATCTTATTATTTCCTCCACATCCTTTGGGAAACTCCATTAGCACCAGGCTGATACATTTCCCACAAAAGCACATTTCTGAATTTGTCACCTCCCTTTGCTGAGGAGTTTTGTCCAAACTAGCCATGCGAGCTGCTCTGTGATGCTGTGCTTAGACGCAGTGGTGCTTTCAGCTGAATGCTACTGTCAGCATGCTAACATTCTAATCAAAGGGTTATCTGCGGGTCTGAAAAGAGAAGTCGATGCAGACGTGCCTTTGTAAAAACGGGAGACACAGTGGTGCTACCCTAGCACTAATAGCTGTGACTGGTTGATAACGAAATCCATATTCACTAAAGGGTGTTTCCATCTAGAACTAATTAAATGTCACTGTATTCCCTATTAATCCCTTCTTTCTTGCCACACAATCAACACACACTCAATGTTCATACAGTTTGTGGATAGTTGGATGTGGTTTTTCATGGATCCTACATGTGGTCCCACCAGAGTTCAACTTCTTGATGTATGCTCACAGTAATGTCCACAAACTTAATCCAGCAAGGGCAAAACACGATTAGGAGTGCCACTGTTTCGAGTGAATGTTCTTCTCTACTGGGGACCACCATGATTTGAGGCAAGAAGGGCCAAGCATAACCTGATAAGTGAACTGTTCAGTTAGAGCTGGCTGATACTGACAAATAGAGCATTTTATTTTAGCCAGTTTAGTTGCAAAGTGATAGCCCTGTCACAACCTACCTTATACCTGCATTCTTTCTAACATCCAGCAGAGGGCGACCCCATTGGTTGCAAAAATAAGTCAGACCATTAGAAAATGACCCTACTTCTCACTCGATTTATTACCTCAGTAAACATTTCCCTAATGAGTTTATGGTGCCAATCACTAGTTTCAAGACTTCCTCTATCCCAGCTAGCACCAGATGTCTGTATGATGTCAGCAAGATGTTAAATTTTGGTTGGAATAAAAAACTGTGTTGGCAATAATGTCTAACGTTAGAATTTTACTTTGTATAGATGTTAACCATTATGGCGTGTTGCAGACATTTGGTTGTGTTCTCAATACATTGCAGTTAAATGTTGTTATTCTACATTAAAATGGCGTTGGCATGATACATTTTGATTGGAAGATGTTACATTTTGGTTACATAACAACACATCTTAAAGCTGACAAAATATCAGTGTCATCTGTCATCAGTATTCTGTGTCAAATTGCTGTTGGCATTAGACATCCTGATATAGAATTTTGGTCACATGACATCACAACCTTAATTCAACCTAATATCAGTGTCAAACAACACTGGTTGGGCAATCGGCATGATTTTCCTTTATACATTATTGTCCCATTGAGACTAAAACAGAAGCTAAGCAGGGTGGGCTTTAGGGTGTAGCTACCTAGTGATGACAAGTCACAACAATGGTGGTGCCCTTTGGTTCTCAGTCAATCCACCCCTCGCTCCTCCACAGCTCCACCCTCTGGTCCAAATACCAACACATCTGGCTGAATGCCTAACTTCAAAAAAAGTAATCCACAAACCAATGGTGACATCTTGGTGGCTATGTCCACCTCTTACAGTCTAGGATTCCAATGATAGCATTGTGAGTACAGCAGGTATGATGTTTACCATGTTTACCATCTCAGTTTTAAGTATCAGCATGCTAACATTTGCTTATTAGCACTGACTGAACACAAAATAAAGCTGAGGCTGATGGGAATGTCATTACTTTTCCAAGTATTTGGCCATAAACCAAAGTATTGGACCACCAAAATGAAAAGCCAGATGATAACCCATCCAGTGGTTGTTAAGCTATTTCATTCTGGACCAAAGCGGTGGACTGACATGCTGCTACAGAATGGCTAAAAACTAAGAGCTTCACTTTGTTTTCAGTGCAACCAACACTATAAAACTCAGCCTCCTTTGAAGTCATATAAAAAAGAAATCGACTGATGCATTGGTGGGAATTACTGTAGTGGCACCTCAATCAACTTCCCATTGTTTCAGCAGTAATTCTGATGTGTCTATGGACGCTATGATATTCACAATGGAATGGCATCCTCTACTGAATCCCAGGAAAAATGAATACTGCCAAAACTTCAGAGACAAAAACCAGGAAACATTCTCCCGGGTCCACTTAACCACTACACTGCTCTCAATCATTCAGACACTCTTTAGGAGAAGAGCTGTCATACGTTCCATCATGTTCTCAACAGAAGCACCCTGAAAGAGCTAGAGTCATGAATAAATCATATATGTCCTCGCCTTTACTATTGGCACTCCATTAAGAGGAAATTGCATTTGTTTAATAACACACAGAGACAGTATTTTGATGTACACTTCAGCTGCTGGGCCGGTGTTGAGTTTGGCCTGAACAGGCTCCCAAATCCTGCCAAGGACCATAAAGCCAAGAGGTGACACTGGAGTTGGAGATGTGTGAAGAAAGATTTGATGGTGGAGATGCAGCGAAAGACAAAAAAACACTAATTAAACGTGCTCGAGTGGAGCCATGTGGAGAAGACAACCTACCGTCTTTATCACAAATAGCCAAATTACCTGAATGCTACAGAATATACCGCCTGCATACTAACAATAACATTAAATAAGCATTGGCAGAAGATGCGGATAAATCAAGAGGGACACACACTGACACTGCCTCCACATTTGAATGTCCTCACTCCTGGGGGTCATTTACTCACGTTATTCAGCTCTTCAATTATTTATTGGTAAATTTAGTATCACTCCAGATCTCTCTTGGGGACAAAATTATACTCTCAGCGGGGAATCAAACCTCCAGCTATAATGGGTTTGGTATTCATCAGCACTCGCGTCAATGGCAATTAGGGACGTAATGGCTCCCAGGCCAAACACCCCCACACCACACAGTACTCTGGGCGGAGATGCTCAACAAGCTGAAGCTGTGTAGTTTAAGTGAATGCATGAGCATAGATCTTGTCAAGGTATCAATTGAACTATGGGGTGCATTAGAGCTTGTGCAATGACAATAGGCCTTTTCAGGAACAGGCATATGGTTTTCTTGTTATAAGATGACACCGCTGTCATAAGCATGTGCTAGAAATGCCTCAGTAACCAAAAGGATGGCCATCTTGACTTTGAAGTAGACTGTAATTTCTAATCCCCTCCAGCTAAAGAAATGGTAATGTGCTGTTTGTGGGCTATCAGTTTCCAGCTAGCATACAGTGCCAGCTCCTTATTACCAAATAGGATGACAGTTTAATGAGCCCCTTGCTTGGTGTCAGCGACGCATTGTGAAATTGCGCCTGCTGCCATACTGTGTGCGCCCACTTGAGCATTCGAGCAAGCCGCACACCCGATCATTAACTTGCCGTCTCTACCCACATTTGTGACGTGTTTCTTACCTGATTCCCGTTCCTTTGTTTAGCCCAAGCATTTGCATGTAGCTGGTTTCCAAGCCCCCGTGTCCCCAAGAGCTGCATTATTCTCTGTGAGGCATGCGGTGTGTTTAGGATACTGGGGTGAACTTGAATGTGTCTTTGCTGGTTGTCAGGGGGGAGATTAATGCTATCTCTGGCTGTTTAGCAAGTCAAGGTGTTCAGGACTGTATTCCAGCAACAAAAGTCAAACAGGTGACTGAGTTAAATGCACATAGGTGGAAGGAAAGGAACAATAATTTGCAAGTAAAATGAATTGGTTTCTACGGTAATAATATAAAATCATGGACCTTACATGAACAAAAAAGTCCATGCATGCATGACCGTATGCCACATAAACTCAATGCAACTCTGCCTGCCTGCAACAATGAAAGGGTGCCCCCTAGTGACAGCAGAGGGTGCATCCAAGACAAGACAATGGGTCGACACTAATGGTGACACTGCATGGTCTACATAACAGTGTACGTTAGACAGCTGATTGCACACCTTTGGGTTGCAGCAGAAGCCCGACCCAGAGCTTCAGTCTCTGGTCTTTCGCTACCTGCTCCAGCCTCGTCACTTCACTGTTCCCCTTCCCTCTCTGCGCTCCCGTCTCAGTGCCTTGGAGAGTGAAGTGACCTTTTTTTAGAAATCTTCCTGTGACTGATGGACTTGAGAGAGTAGCACTGCAGGTGGTGTCGTCAAAGTTCATTTATCTCTCTGCCAGTGCCAGGAGGCCAAACCAATCTAACCCCCCCTTCACCCCCCCAAAAAGCGAGCCCTTTCTTTAAGCAGCATTCAGATATCCTCTCGCTGGAGAGTGTGCGAGCGCTGAGACATCATGTCTGCACTGAGTAGCTCGGAGGTAATTGGCTACTTCACACAATCTAAAGCTCATTTCCCCTGCACACACCCCCACCACCAACACCACCCCTCCCCTTCCTCTTAACAACTGCCAATCCTGCTGGTAACTCATTTGATGCCGACTCCCCACTGACAGCAGATCACTTCTCCTTCATTTGGGAGAAAAGTCATCGTCCATTGATGTCCTCCCAGCGTGGAACATCATCAAGAGAGGACTTCTCTTTCAAAGAGCTCTCATGATGCACTTCTGAATTGATATTTAAAAGGTGTATTCAAAGACAGAGAGAGGCACCCTTCAAAAAAATACAACAAACACTTTCCAGTCTCAGTGGGCAAGAAAACGTTTGTCGTGTGTTCGTTTTGATAATGGTGCAATTTCTTTCATTTAATATTTTTCCTGCGGGTGACCAAACACAGAGCTAAAAGTAGGGTGAATGGACTTACATTCACCAGCTGGCCAGAGACACCACTTCAAATGAATGATAATGTTGCCTTTGAATCCCTGGATGTGTAAACTACCCCCACCAATAAGTCAACTTAAAAGGTAGATGTGTCCGTGTTGTGTGTGCAGCTTGTTTCCACTGCCACCAAATGGCCTAAAAACTAGTTCATGTAGGTTTAAAGGGGTTGTGTGCAGCATTCAGAGAACATCTAAGATTCACAGTCTAAGCCGGGACTGTTGGCACACCGCTATCAACATGGAGGTGGCTGCAGCTAGCTGCTAATAATGCTAATAGCTTGAACAGTGCTGACAACGGCAACAGTGCTGACTGAGCTAATGGTGTTAACATGCAGGAGGGGGGTTGCGCTTTTGTGCCAGTGCAGAGCAACAGCAATTAGCTAGCTAGTGGGATACACACACAAGGAGCCACATACACTAATGTTGTGTTCCATTTGCACTGGAAAGTCGTAGTTTCCAAGTTCCAGGTCAGAAATTCCAACTGGAACGCTGGATTTCCAACTTAGAAAGTCAGAAAAATCTTATCAACTCATCTATCGACCTCAAAATCCAAGATGGCTGTTCCGCACATCAACAATAAGTGAAAGCTATGGTACTATACTGTTTATTAGCACTTCTCTCTTATTCGTGTGTCATTAAAACGGTCGTACACACAGTTCTGTCCAACTTCTATCTGTGGTCATGCTGCTATGGTGTTTGTGTGCGCAGAATACTGTATGAGGCGTATTTGTCAACTACGATTACTAGCAATGGCTAATCTGGGTAGTACTGGTATTGCTAACAACATGTTGGTTTTCCAACTTGTACTGGAACGCAGTCAACTTGGGTGTGACGTAGTTCCCAGATCCAGCTGACTCTCTCTGACTTCCGAGGTAAATGTAAGGCAACATAACATGCACATGTGGCTGGACCGATTACCACAACATAGAAAAGAGAAGCTCAGATTACAACACACACACAGGGAGTGTGACATCATTCTCTGCTCAGGATGTCATTATTTCACTATGTCTTCACACAGCAAATAGTGGTTTGTTGCTATATTATTGCCCTGAATGTGGCATACCAAATCTTTAAAGGGGCAAAGACATAAATTATAGGTTGCCCCATAAATGGCTAGAAAGATGGCAAGGTCAAATACCAAAAAAACACGGCACTCATCTCTTTCAACATTACCATCACATTGCCAGATCCCTGTTAATAAAATTAGATTAACTCCAGTCATAAATTCTCATGTTATTATAAATTTGAATGAGATTCAGGTCTCGAGAGGAGATCCCATTGTCCACAGCAGCCCAGCTTCTCCTTGCGAATGAAAACAGTGTTATCCTGATGTCAACTGGCCTCAGTGACTCACCGTGCTGGGCCTCCCTCTGCTCCAGCTCCTGCCTGAGCTGCTGCCGCTGCTCCTTCATCCTGGCTAGCTCCTGGCTGCTCCCCGAGCTGAGGCTGTGCAGCCTCTTAGCCAGAGCATCTAGTCGGTCCCGTTCCAGGTACACCGCCTTCATCTCAGCCTTCAGCTCCTTGGCACTGCTGAAGTCATTACCTGCACCGGCGCACCACAGGACATTAGGCTCACACCGCCCATTAATGAGCACCTCGATCATTAATAGCGTAATTAAGTGAGGCTAATGGTGGGCGATTCAAGTAAATGAGGTAAATAGAAGACGTGAAAGTGTAGGAAGGTTTGAGTTGGGGTGTGGTTGTGTGGAGTTACCTGAGATGGCCGCCAGCTTGGCTTCATGCAGAGCTAAAAGCTGAGTTTCAGTCTCGCTGACTTTCCTCCTCAGGCTGCTGCCCAGCCTCTGACTCATGACCACCTGGGGAAAAGAAGCAGAAGAAGAGGCTGAGGAGAGAGCGGGGGGGAGGGTGGTGGTAACTAAGAAAACCTTTGCAGACACATGGATCCCACAGGATGCATAGCTCATTTCCAATTCTGCTTTCATTTTCTTTTTTGACACTTATTCTTACAAGACCTTACAGATTCATTTCCGTCCTTCTGTGCCTGCCCTGCTTTGAATACACAGCAGAGCATCAACGCCCGATGTGTTACCTTGTCTATAACCTTTAGAATGAAAGAGAATGTGTCTCCTTTCACGTGGATGGACAGGGAAATGTGAAATCTCCATAAAAGATGCCATTAGAATGTCAGAGAGGAAAAAGGCCCTGAATGTCACGGGGCCTGATGGGGATGCAGCACCTTAGCTCTGCTGTATTCACAGAGGAGTTGATGGCTTCAGATACAGCCTGTCTGGCCCCCATCTGCCCTCGCTCTGCCCTTTAAACCTCTGTTCTTTCCAATGTATTCACTTTGAGTAACAGCCAGATACAATACCCATGATGCGCCTCCTTCTTTTGAGGAACTATTTTCACCACTCAAAGGGATGCGGAGCCGGATTTTCTGACGCATTTTCTTCTTGAATCTGACACAGTTTTGTGCAACACTTTGAAAAGGCTGTCAAATAGGTTGGTATTTCTGAGGCAGAACATCTCTAGGGAGTTCTCTTCCCACAGAAATACAGAAAACTGTTTTTTCAAACAGGCTTGCATAATTTTATTTCATGCATTACACGAACTGGAAACAGCTCTGGAGTGCTTTTCAAACTGTAGAAATTCTGACATTGGTAATTTAATTTCCAAACATCAGGCTATTTGTCAATTTTGAAAAAGTCAGTAGAGAAAGTGAAAGTTACTTTCATGCCAGCAATCACTTTGTCACAGCAGGTGTGCCATTTTCCACAACGTGGATGTCTGATTTAGGAACAAAACTTTTCATTTCAGCGGAACAATGGACAATCTTGTGATTGAGGTGTCTCTTCGTGAAAAGCCTACATCCCTTTGAGGTGCAGTTGAAGCTTCGACGAGCCATTTGATGATGGCTTTTCTAAAGGACAGTAAAGAGGTCTTTTCTGAGCCCCCTGGCCCCCTGGCCCCTGCTGTGCCTCTCTCCCTCTATCCTTAAACCACCACTTCTTACAGTTTCTGCTGCTTCTGGCTTTTTCCAGCTGCACACATCTATGCATAGAGATCAGTGAGAGGGAAAAGCAAACCCATGAGAAGCAAGAGGAAACTCCAGAGACACAGCACATACAAAGCGAAGCATGCAAAGCCATTCACACGCAGGAATGCACCACTGAAAACCCACCAAAGCCAAGCTAGCTCAACAGATAGTTCACACAGTACACATACACCTGTAAAATCCACTGGCTGTAGCTGCTAAAAAGTAAAAATGAACACTTCTACAATTAAATAATCAACTAAAGTACTAATTCAGTTGCCTATTTCTCATCAGAAATTCTCCAAAAATCAGCAATTTGTATTTTTCTAGTGTTGTATTGTTTTATGGAGAATTATTAAGGGAGGATTTCTCAAAACGACAACTCTTACATGCAACTATGGACAGTTCACTGCCTTGTCAAATAAAAAGTGACATTTAGTATGCATATTTAATACACTGACGCTGGCATACAGTACATGCTTTCTAGTTTGACTTACTATCCATTAGCTATTCACACACATTCAGTCATCGTTGGCATGCTAAAGAGAGGCTGAGCTGTTGTGGACTAAATCCAGGCAGAGGAACAGTGACTTACTTTGGCGGTGGCTTCCTTGATGGACAGATTCAGTGCCTGCTCCTGCTCCTGGAGTCTGTAATAAAAGGAAATCAAAATGTTACAGTACAGAGCTAAAAGTAACTTCTTTTGGGGGCTAAAAGTAAAATCAATAGGTGTCAGTGACAGCAATAAAAGTCCACTGGTTTACTCTAATCTCCTAAACACAGAGTGGTTTACGACTATCAACAGGTATACTGAATATTTTCTATATTTCATAGAGGACTACCTTCAAAGATCTTGTTTAATAGATAAGAGCAAAAGTGCAGGCACTAATTATTCACTAACATCCTTGCATCAACTGCAAAGACTTAAAGCAAAATCCTACAGATATCCCCAACCAGAATGAGAGGTTTACTTACTGTCTATTTGGATATAAAAAACTGACTTGAATATTGTGTGCAAACATGAAAGCATAAGGTCCGTGCTCTGACACCTTATGCTCCAGATTTTGCATTTGGAATCAAAACTCTAACCAGTGGATTTAAGTGCATTTTTGCTGGTACAGAAAATTACTGGCTCTGTCTAAAGGTAACAGCAGCTGATGGCTGTTGTTTTGTGTTTAACAAGCTGGTATGAAACTGGTATTGATCTTCTTATCAAACTCCCAGCATGAAAGAAAAGTGGCTTATTTCCCAAAATGTTGAACTATCCCTTTAATCAACTATCTATAAAATTCCTTTGCCATTGACCAGATTCAGTCGGTGGTGAAGTAACAGGTGCTAAGCACTGAGAAGTCCTGCCTGTCGTTCATCCTCTGTTCTAGTTTAGATGCCTGCTTAGTCTTAAAGATAATTATATGGAATTGCAAAATTCTTAAAATTAAGTTGATAAAAAACCTGGGGAAAGCAGCGGAGCTCAAAACTAGGCTGTGAAATGATTTGTCGCAGTTTAAATCTGTATTTTCAAATTGACCTGTGGCAAAACTGAGTGTCTTCTTATTGGTTCTGAAACTTCCCAAATGAAAACCTACATCAGCCGTGTGGACACCAATATGAAACCTTCCACTAGAAACCAGGGTGTAATATTTCATCAGAATCTGCACTTTGACTCACAAGCTTGAGCTTCTTCCAACTCCACGACATCCCAAAAATCAATTCAATGCTATCACCTAAAGACCTAGAATACTAATCCATACCCTAATTTTTTCGCACCTAGATCAACCTCCAGGGCTGAAAAATGAAGCCAACATGGAAGTGCTAAAAACTGCAGCTCCTCTAATGGCCACTTGAGGCTCGCTCCAGAGATGAGTCAATCCCCATAGACCCCCATGTTAAAATACCAAACTTTACAGTAGAAATAAACATGTTTACAGCCTGGTATAAAAACAGTTTTGTCTCTAGGGCTAATTTTAACGTTCATGATAACTGTACGGGGGTGAATTTTTATATAAACTCACCCGTTTACATTTTATTAAGGCTTCAGATTACACATAAATAAGGGCAGGCTGCTCTGAATGACAGGCTGTCTGCCGATAGTGTCCTCAGTCTCAGTTACAAACACCACTCTTTACTCCAGCGCCACCCTCTTGTCCATATATGGTCCCTTCTGGCTCCAAAGATCCAAGATGACGAAAGCTAAAATGCCGAACAAAGCAAGTCCACAAACCAATGGCTGACGTCACAGTGGCTACATCCATTATTTTTATACAGTCCATGGTCTCAGCCGAGCAGCCACGTCCTGCCTGCAGCTCGTGCACCAAGCTGCAGCCAGGCTGTTAACCAAATCCAACCACAGCTCCTACATCACACCAATCCTCGCATCCCTTCATTGGCTCCCCGTAAAGTACAGAATAGACTTGAAGATACTGCTGAGCACATACAAGGCCCTACATGGTCTTGCTCCTTCATACATTTCTGAACTCTTACATCTTTATGCCACCTCTAGGCTACTCACAGCCAAGGTCTGTTACTGCTGTCAGAGCCCCATCCCTCTCTTAGATCTGCTGGGTCTGTAAGCTGCTTCAAAAAACTTCTCAAAGCCCATCTTTTCATGCAGGGCTATTATTCTGTCTTTGGTTATGTGTCCTTTCTGTTTATGGCCATATACGTTTCTTATTTTTCTGCATCTGTATCCTGTGAAGCACATTGAAACCTTGTTTAAAAGGTGCTATATTAATGAAATCTTAGTTACATACAGTATTTAGTTTGCTGATTTTCTTATTGTTCTGACAATATTGGTTTTCATTGTACCCGTCCAGATGATCATTTCAGATGTCAGGATTAATTTTAGTAATGTTATTACTGGACGTGTATGTAAACAGGACAAACCATTGAGGTCACATTATTCTGTGACAGAGATATAAATCAATTAGTAGAGGGGAAAACAGTAGCATAAAATCCATTATACACAACACAGTCACCTTGAGACAGTCCCAATCGTCTGATATCACAAAAAGCAGTGTGCCCTTTCCATGTTATTCAAGCTGATGTTCAGGGTGACTCAGACTAAAATGTTGTCTCTGAACATCAGTGTTACAGAACCTTTTTTTAAGGGATGCCGCTACTGTGAAAAGGGTGGATTTCTTAAATCCAGTACCCATAGGGAAACAAATCTTGATATGGGAAAGAAATGTCCTGTGTTATTTGGAAAGGGAACTGCGAGCAACACAATCATCATGATGACCCGGAGCTCGCCACCCAGAGATGTGCAGCTGAATATCCAATCTGGGGTCGCAATTTCAATCAGCAGCAAGAATAAATGCGTTCCAGTTGGGGTGAGAATATGTCAGATATCAAATTATGCCTGTGATGGTGGGTCACGCCACGGAGAAGGCGATAAGTACAATTTACATGTCTTTCTAACGAGTGGCAAGACAGAGAGGCTTTCCACGGTGATCCGTCGCAAGCTATTAACTTCAGAGGATATGATGCAAAGCAATCATTTGCATCTGAGAAAAACCATTAAAATTCAAAGCAGGTTCAAGCAGGTGTGAGAGAAGAGGATTGGGAGCACAGGGGGATGCGACGAATAAAGGAAAAGTAGTTGTGGCTGCTTGATACATCCTCTCTGAACCTGAAAGTAAACAAATCATTCCTCGTGAAGTCTTACACAATTATTGCATTACATTACACTCAGTCGGTGACTCACAATAAGCGCTTCAAACCCTGCATAGGCACAAGAGCTGGATCTCATCAAAAACTGCACGTGCATCCAAAACTGTGTGCAATTTTATCTTTTTTTAATGTATGTAAAAACACTTCATCTGTATTTCTTTAATTGTCAGAGCTCTTCCATGCTACTATATGAGATGTTAATTGGGTTGAAACATGATGGTGTGCTTTGGACTCAGTCGTACTTTCTTGGCACAGGACGAAACAGTCCTGCTGCAAGATTTATTCAAAACGCCACTTTGTTCGTCGGAGGACGAACGAAGCTGGGAGGCAAAGATTTAGTGAAATGGAGGATCTGCTCTGACACATCCTCCTCCAAACGAGCTAATTTAATGATAAGAAAATACGTGACTTGATACAGGGGAAACATTCAGGGACTGATGATTGTTGTGGTGTCACTACACACCCACAGCTCTCTAGCAGCCCCACCTGGTGACTGACAGAACTGCAGGAACTATGAGAACTACCTAAGGCATGATCAGAGGTGAGCAAATCTGAGTTTGCTGTCATGTACTGTCAAAATATCCCTCACCCGGACTGTGAGCATGTATATAAAGTTTATCTCATGTGCTTCATGTAATCCATATTGAGTAAAGGGCAAAAAACAATAATAAAAATCAATGACTGCAATATAAATCATACTACAAGTGCAACCTTCCAGCTGATCATATCACTTCTGAGTAAAGGCAATGCCTGTGATGGCCCAGTCTGCAAATTATTTCACACATATGGTGTTCGGCAGTGTTCAGGCTCAACCAACCAAATCAAATAGGAAAAAAACATCACAATCAGGTGTAAAATGCAAATCTGTAATGTGTGAAGATGTCTCTTCACAGAACACTCCCAAGGCGCAATTTGACTTTTACATTTTTCACATACATTTGCACATTTTTCGCTGAAGCACACACACACCTTCTGGACAGCAAAAGCCAGTAAAATACCCAGAGATGTTTTCTCATTTATGCACCTGAACATGTAAAAAAGACACGAGTAAGTATCCCCAAATTGAGTCCTGTGCCAGGGAACAGTAGGGTTGACTCGCGTATTACCCAGAGGTTTTTTAATAAAGACGAATATTTAATTTATAAAAACAAAAACAGACTAATCTAAAACTTTGGTATGAGACTTTTCTCAGCGAAAGCGTGCAGGTGGTTGTTACATAAGCATGTAATCAGGCACTTCACATGTTTTAAATTGTGCACCTGTGCATGCAACACTCAAGTAAACAAAATCATTTGGTGTAACATTCTGCATGTATGTGACGCTGACCTGAGCATGGAGGGTGAAGGAGACACGGAGATCTGCATGCGGTTTTCAGAGGTGATGAGGTCCTGCAGGGTTCGGCTCATATCGCGGAGCTGGGCAACGGTGCAGCTCTTCAGCACGGAGCCCTCCAGCTCCTCGGCCTCCACCTGCTGCTCCTCCTGCTGGATCTGCTGCTCCAGGCATCGACTGCGGTCCTTCAGCTCCGTCAGCCTCTGCTGCAGCTCTGCTATCTCCTCCTGCGCAGGTTTATAAATGATTCTTGCATTAATTGTCAGTTACTCATCAGGTTAGTAATTGTCCTGTTCTCTGTTTGTGTTGGGCATGACATAGTGGTTGGGATTGGAAAAATAGCCTTTTTTGATCAAGCTAATCGTGATCCTGATGAATAAAATGAATAGTACTTTAATAATCTACACCAGTACACATAGCGCTATAATCAAGTACTTAACCTGAACTTTACTTCACTAATTCTGGATTTACTATAAAGAGAGCTGCAAACATGAGCACAGCTGTTAGTCTTTCTATACATTTATCAGTTTTACATTACACACACATGTGACACAAAGTGCCAGAAATTAGCACTTAAGCTTTAATGACATAATGTAAGATGAATTTACCTCTACTAGCCGTCTCTCCTGGATCAGGCGATCTCTTCGATGCAGCGGACCCTGCAATGTGTCGGACACATCTGGCTCCAGACTCTCCCTGATGACCAGTCACAAAGAGACAGTCACTACAAAGGCCTCAATGTGGTTCTCACATCTTTAATCATGACTCCTCTAATTTTACACAACATGCAGTCACATTTCAGAGTCCTGTCCAGCCTCCTCAAATCAAAGTGAGTTTATATGGGCAGTACATTGTGCAGTGGGACATTAATACTATGTACTACTACACCACATTAAAGGGCCAGTGTGTAAAATGGGTTGAAAACCGTGACATCAGTGGTCAAATTCTAGATTGCAGGGCTCACTCGCTCACCCCTCCCGTCGGGTAAATGGCGGTGGCCTCGTAGGGACAAAAAGCCTTGCGCACGAGTTTCTCAGGAGTAGGTCTATCTAGCGCCGAGGTGAATATTTATTTAGAAATCTAAACCATGTTAAGATATTGTAATGAATCCCTCACGAGCAGGAGACCAGAGGAGCGTTCGGGAAAAAGGCCAGTTTATTTGAGCACTCCAAAAACTCCAGTAACACTCCAGGGGGTAAAAGACTCCGTCCCAAACTCTGACTCTTCTAGCGTAACATACACACTTCATACACACATACTCGTTTACCA
>NC_065524.1:14626274-14639548 GCF_006386435.1 Epinephelus moara
ACCTCTCTAAAGCAAGGCCCTTGCTATATATATATATAAAAGCATAATTATAAGGCTACGAAAACCAAACAAATTTTATTTTATAGCGATTATACACTTATATAAACATATTAATGGGTAGAATATTCAGATTCAGATTCAGATTGACAGTAAACCATGCCAAATATTACACACTGGCCCTTTAAAGCTTGTTTTAACCAATTTCTTAGTGCACTTTCTCCAATTCACTGAAATGGAGTGACTGACTTCATAACAGAGGTGACCTTGAATCTTTGGAGGCATATTTTTTCCTGAGTTTTAGCATTATAAAAACTCTGAGATGCAGGGATGTGTGACAAACACAGCTTTGTTGCATGAGCTTTCGGTTGCATTTGTTCAGGATACCCTCTGGAGAGGCCCCACCTGACTACCTTCCTGTTGAAAGAGTTATTTTTGACACCCCTCTCTAACTGCTCTGTCCTACAGCATCATGATGGAAGATGATCATTATCATTATCACGGGACAAAGCTGTTAACTCAATTTAACCACATACAGCTGTCAAAATGCAGATTTCACCAAGCACTGAAACACCTGTTGACTTCAATAATACAAAGCCAGTTGGGATGTATAGCAACATTATGCTATTGCTAATAACCATGTAATAGTATTAGATTGTGATTAACATTATAAGGTTATTGGAATAAACAATGCTGTTGTCTAAATGGATAAGTACTGTCATAAAAATAAATTGGAAATGAAAAAGGAATCTTTTTTTGCAGATGTTTACATAATGTAGCCAACACTGCTACATGTAGCTACATGCTAATGTGAGGGAAATGAAATCTTGGTTACTGATGTTGTTCATTTCTCGTTGATTTTGGCTCATGTTCCTGCTGAAACATGGCTGGTTGTGTTTAGAAGTTTTTACTGGTGATCTTTCATGGTAGAAAGTGCTGCTAATCTCCGATATATTATTTCTCAGATGCAAAGGTGGTGCAGACCCGAAAACGTTGACCAATCAGAGCAGCTTTTTTGGAATGGGGGCTTAAAACAGAGCATTTCAGACAGTGTGAATACAGGTGTTCCAGCACAGACAGTATGAGGAAAATATAGTGTTACTGGAACACTACAAGTCCAGTGTGTAAGATTTAGGGGGATTTTGTGGCAGCGAGCAGTGACAATTGCAAATTACAACCAGCTGAAACTTCTCCCAGTCAGAATTCCTTCAATTTTCATTGTTCAGGAGGTTTTTATCGATCTTACCGCATTGTCCATGGAGATCTCTTCCTCTCCAGAACAAACAGAGCAGGGGATTTAAAACAATTAAATACAGCAAAAAAGCAGTTTCACGTTATTCTGTTATTCTGTTTCTTCAACGCTCTCATTGCAAAGGGGCTGCAAACTATGGTGGCTAACACAAAAAATCGAATGGCCCTATCTAGAGCCAGTGTTTGGTTTGTTCGTTCTGGGCTACTGTAGAAACATAGCAGTGCAACATGGGGATCTCCATGAACATGGGCCTGCTCCCTATGTAGATATAAATGGCTCATTTTAAGGTAGAGAAAACACATTTTATTTTCAGGTGATTAGACACTGAAGAAAACATACTTATTATATTATATTTCATATCTGCCAATATACCCCCCTAAATCCTACACACTGGACTTTTAAAGCATCTAAACATGTTCTAGTAGAAACCTAAAATACAGCTATTAACCTAAAAATTAAATTCCCCATATGCCAGTATGGGAGAAAAATTATCCTTCACTATCAAAACAGTAGCTTCCAATTACTGATATTAATATTGACAATATAATATCATACATTAGCACGACATTAACATCAGAACATGATGTTCATTTCCAGCAGGGTGTGACCTCAGCAGAGTATAGTGTAGTGTGTAAACTAATAATGCATCATTGTTGTGTTGTGACTGACCTGCACTGACTGCAGTTTGCCCTCTGGAGGGCGCTGTGCACCACCTGTCTGAGCCGCTCCAGGAACTGAGCCACGCTGGGCTGTGTGGAGGGTAGACCCAACTTCAGAGCGCCTCGTTCCCTGCACAGCTCCTCCAGCTTTTTCCCAAAACGCTCAGCTGGAAACACACACACACACACACACACACACACACACTGAATTACACGCAATAATATTTGCTTAAATGTTTTTAGCAACTAGATTCAAGTCAGACAGTCAATGTAGAAACTTGTTGTGACTGCAGAGATCTTTGTAGCCTACATTTACTGAAATAACATGTCTGCGCACACATTTATTCAATTACCAAATTATACCCTAACTAGAAGGCACTTGGAAAACAAACTTCTGTCAATACTCAACAATTCTCAGCTTGCTGTTTCCAAGAAGACATAATTCCTGTCATTTAAATCTTAAGAATCCTTCATTTCTGGATATCGTAAACACCATAACCCTTCTGCTGGGTTAAGGGCTAATTTTAAAGATGATAACTATCTCAGGGTAAAACATCTAAACCGTCATCAGCAAGAAAATCTAATCAACTGTTATTTCTTGTAAAGAACATTTAATGGAAGGCTGTTTTTCATGCATCCTGCTGACAGAAAAACAGCAACAGCAAGTTAACGGGTGAAAAAAAAACCTTCCCTGGAAAAAGTCAGAGAGGTTTGTGATGCACAGTATCAAAAGTCAAACAGAAAACCTGACAAGACACACTGACCCAAATAACCACTCCGCTTAAATAGTTCAAGGTCTAGAGCAGATGTTGGTATTTATTTCTGTCACAGGTTTCCAAGAAATGGGTCAGATTGAAGTCCTCCTTTGAAAATAAACTTTCCTCAGGCCAGCTAGAAAAATATTCTCTTTCTTCTGGAGACAGATTCAAAATAAAGTCCAGATTAAATTTGTTGGGTTTGAGGACTCCCTGGTTCTTTCCCATGCTGTCTTTAAAATTAATCTGAATTAGTGCTCACACAGCCCCAAAAGCCCCTGGTTTTCCTTGTAAATAAATGTGGAGTTTGTTTCAGCTTTGCCTGCTCTCTGTTGCTTGTTTCACAATGTCCAATTTTTAGTTTTACTTGGCTGATGGATCAGATGTGGTGAGCATGTTTAACTCTTCATCTTACAATACAGAAAAACCACTACTAAGGTCAGTGTCAACTCGATTTTAAAACTAAATATCAAAGCAAGAGGTATCATCTGTGCTAATCTCCTAGAAACAGACACTATGTGAAGAGCTCACATGACAGTCACTGGGGAGTTTCAGTAAAACTCTCCAGTAGGTTTGATGGGAAATGTATGTCAGAGTGAGTAAACAACAAAGCATTTCTTCAGCTCCAGTTAATGTGAGGCTCACGTGATTTATCAAAAATCTCAGTGTGATCCACATCTAATTCAGTTAGCAAGAGATCCAATAAAGGCAACTGGGGGACAGAAAGTAAAGTTAGTTCAAGGTAAGCTCTCTACAGTCCATTCACAACTACAGTGCGTAGCAGCTGCAATGACCTACTTATTGAAGCAACGGATCAACTCAAAGTCTTAGTTCACCTGCGTCATAGTCATCATCCAAAATGGCTTTCTGCTGGAGCCTCTGCAGCTTCAACATCATGGACTCAATCTGAGAAGGGAGACACAATAGACACAAGACAAAACGGATTACTTAACAGTCCAGAGGACGATGCTCTTTACACAGTCGCCACAGGCCAAAAAAAGAAAAGTCTGGGTGCAATGACCATCATGTCAAAGTGATAGCCTGCTGGGTCAGCAAGTGGAGGACTGGGCATGTTTAAAACCTCGTCATCATTAGTCTACCAAACTAAATGTTTTTAAATTTGTCTGCCACAGACAATTTAAAGGGACAGTTCACCCCAAAATCAAAAATACGTATTTTTCCTCTTGCCTGTAGTGCTGTTTATCAGTCTAGGTTGTTTTGATGTGAGTTGCTGAGTGTTGGAGATATCGGCTGTAGAGATGTCTGCCTTCTCTCCAATATAATGGAACTAGATGGCACTCGGCTTGTGGTGCTCAAAGCACCAAAAAAGACACTTGAAAACCTCAACAGCAATGTCTCTTTCCAGAAATCATGACTTGGTTACTTAAGATAATCCACAAACCTTGGTGTGAGCAGTTTCATGTAGACACTATTTTCTTTCTACTGAACTACACCTGCCAGCTGTGTCACTACACAGGAGGAGGAGTGCATCTACTGCTAGCTCACCTAGCACCACTGAGCTAGCTGATGTTACAGCGCAGCCGAGGAGGACGCCATTTATGTTTACATCTCATACTGTCACAAGCACGAGCCTCTCATCCATGAGTAGATGTACGCTTCCTTCTGCATGGTGATACGGCTGGCAGGTGTAGTTCAGTAGAAAGAAAATAGTTCCTACATGAAACTGCTCACAACAAGGTCTGTGGATTATCTTGAGTAACCGAGTCATGATTTCTGGAAAGACACATTGCTGTTGAGTTTTTCAAATGTTTTTCTTTGACGCTTAGAGCACCACAAGCTGAGTGCCACCTCGTTAAATTATATTTAATAGAAGGCATCTCCATGGCCGAAATCTCCAGCACTATGCAACTTCAGCACTAAAACAATCCTCATTGATCAACAGCACTACAGGTAAGAGGAAAAATATGTAATTCAATAAAGGCACTTATGACAACAGCCCTGCATCCCATCCTCACATCAGGAGTCAATCATTCTCACCTTGGTGTGCGTGCGGTTGTTCTGGAGGCAGTCTTGCAGCACACCCTCGTACTTCTTCACCAGGTTGTCCCAGCCTTGGTCGGAAGCAGGCGTGGCGCTCTCGTAGCCGGAGGTGACAGAAGAGGCGGACGCAGTGTCTGAGTCCACTGACAGTGAGGAGGTGATCTCTATGTCCAGAGATTGAGAGTCACAGTCAGGCAGGTCAGGCATAACCTCCCTGTCACCCCACAGACAGTCCCGCCAAAACCCCCCGCCCAATGACAGCTCCTCTCTCTTTGCCTGGCTGCTTGGGGTGGAGGAGGGTGGTGATTGGATGGGAGTTGACTGTTTCGAGATGTTGTGCGTAATGGGTAAGGTTGCTGGTCTGGTTTTAGGTGAACTAGGTGCTTTAGTCGACTGATTCAGTGGTTCTGGTTCCCGGGTTGGTGTGGAAGTGGTTGTGTCCGTCCTCTGGCTGGACTTGAGAGACTGTTGGATGAAACTGAAGCTGGAGTTAAAGGAGTCCTCCGGTGAGGGCCTGGGGGCTGGGCTTGAGGTTAACCTGAGTTCATTCTGGGGTGGAGAACATGGACCCCGGAGGCTGGATGTACCATTAATGCTACTGCAGTCCACAGGGGGACGAGGACGAGTAACAGGGGAGTCAAAACTGTTACTCTTCCAGGTGCTACATGTAAGTTTATCAGGCCTTTGCTGAGTCATTAAGGACACTTTGACAGCAGGTGAATGACTCATCCTCTGAGCGCTGGTTCCCTCGGTGATGTCACTGTGACGTCCAGATTTTCCATTCCGAATGCAATTGGTCCTCCCTTCCTCCTCCTCTTCTTCCTCCTCCTCCTCCTGCCCATGAGTAGTCTGTAGTCTGGACTGCTCTCCTCTCATGTACCCTGGTCTTCGGTGGAGCCTCTTACGAGCGGAGCTGCCAGCTGTCCCTGATGCTCTGCCACCTGTCGATGCAGAGATTAACCATTAAGCTGGACAACAAGGTCATTAGGAAGATAAAGAGTGAACTCATAGAACTGGCATGATTAACTATGCTATCATGGAGTATGTGTTGTAAATGTGCCACTTAAACAAGAATGTAAAACTTCATATTATAAGTATTGTGAATGGGATATAACCAAAGCAACTTTTCCCACCCCTCTGCCCTTAAAGCTAGCAGCGCTAACTGGATGAAAAACAACTTTGGCAGATGTGTGACATTTCCCAGAGTTCTGCTCCAGCTGTTGGGAAATACCAAAGCCACACAGTCATTTTGAGCTGAGACACGCCTCTCAGTGGAGGAGTGGGCTACATGAACAATACTTCCTGAAGTTACATTCGAATCGGTTTATTTTTGAAAACACAGCCATGTTGCCCTAAACCAGAGGTTCTCGCACTGTCAGGCAGGCCGTGCTGCAGAGGCAGAGTGGAAGTAAAGCTGAATGAATCTGATTCATGTTGGAACAAAAAACAAACAGAATTGCTGTCAGAAATATTCATTGAGACAACAAGAGGACAAGCTCTATTTTTGCAGGACGTTTCATGCATTTAATTGAGGTCGGACAGATCTCTGAGTGGGAAGAAAAGAAAAGGAAGCCTCAAAGCAAACACATCCTACAAAAGCCACTTGGGGCAATGGAACAAGCTTCAAACACAACACTGACATATGACTGTGTCAACAAGAAAGCTGATATAACTACAATATTAACAAACCTACACATCCAGCAGATACAGAGCAACATTAGCATTCATTAAGAGCTATGTTGGTGTCTTCTTCATTAATCTCTTTTAGCTCTTGTCTGATTTCTACCAACTCTTTAAGGAAACATCTGGCTATTTAGCAACTGAAAGCTTCTTTGTGATCAGCAGCTTGTTGCTAACTGTGTCTGGCTGTTGTTTGGTGATGAGAAAATGGTGTACAGTGGTGTCATCAGAGCTTTTTGTTGCTGAAAACAAGGCGGAGGAGAGCGGTGAGAATTGAGTCTAGGTGATAATTCTCTTTGGGACGACTCCTTTCACAAATGTAGAAGTAGTTATTATAATCTTCGTTATTAGATATTAGTGCAAATTTAAATATAAGATGGACAGAATTGTGATAAGGGAAGTCAGGAAAAAACTAATAAAGCTAATCAAGCAGACACAAATTTAAATTGCATTTGACATTTACAAAGTAGATAGGAGTAAAAAAGCATGCAGTTCATGCAGTGGAGCTCCCAGAATTTTTTCAAGGGGTGGCCAGATGGGGCCACTGAACATCTTGAGGTGGCCCTATGTCAATATGATAATAATGCTGATATACTTTGGTGTCTTATTTTACAGTTAATGTCACTAATTATCCAATGTGCATAGACTAGTGTGTTAGCCATTGTGCCGGTCCGATGAAGGCGCAGGTGCGATCGTATCCCTTTCAGAAGCTTTGTAATCCGGTATTAAACTGCAGTGTCTTTTCCGAGTCTGTAAAATAAATCCATAAATATAAATCTGACAGTGAATGTCTTGTGTGATTATTCATCCATTTTCCCATTTTGAAAACAGTTATTGTTGTTGTTAGCTGCCTGCTACGGTAAATCCACTGAAACCTGATTCTTGTAACTACTTGTATGTCCTCATACAAGTACCTGGGTATATGGATAGATGACAAGCTTTCATTTAATGCACATATTGCTACTCTAGTTAGGAAGCTTTAAATAAAGATGGTTTTTGTTTTAGAAGGAAATCTTGTTTTAATTTAAGTGCTAGGAAAAAACTTGTGGAAGCTACTTTTCTGTCTGTGATTAATTTCAGTGAAATACTGTGTATGCATGCAACCTCCTCCATTTTACGTAGCCTTGAGTCAGTGTACCATGATTCTCTACGTTTTTACAAATGCAAAGCCACTTACTCATCAGTGCATTCTTTATGATTTGGTGGGTTGGACGTCACTGACCACTTGCAGACAACAGCACTGGTATACCTTTATCTATAAAGCAATATTGGGCAAACTTCCTGCCCATGTGTGTCAGCTCTGGTAGTTACCAGCTAAGCTCCTCCAAGTGGTTGCTTTTAATGTACCCCAGGATCTGGGGAAAACTGCATTCTCCTGTTATGCACCTTGGACATGGAACAACTTCAAAACGATTGAAAATTAGAAACACTTATATCCACTGATGAATTTAAGGGCATCATTTTCAATCTCAATGGGACTTCCTGGTCAAGTAAAGGTTAAATGAAATAAAAAAAAATAAATGAAATACTAGCTATTAATAGATTTAAATCCCTTTATGAACTTTTGGCTATGGTCACCAGGGGGTTCAGTGAGCCCCCTGCACCAACGCAAACTGTGCCTGTGGTTCTACTGTTCCACAACAATCCTGTTTTAGTGTTATGTGTCTATATTCACGTCATGTGTCCATTCATTGTTCTTCAGATAGACTGGTTGTTGTTTTTCTCATAACGACAAATACATAGCTTTAAGTTTACTGGGAACAAGCCCGTTCAAGATTAAAAACACCATGCACAAAGGCCTCCAGTTGTTTTCCATTATTTTCACGAGGGGGGCCAGCGATTGTATCAGGGTGGTGCCCCCTGCCTGGCCACCCCTTGGCAGCACCACTGAGTTCATGTTCTTCATTATGTCCCAAATTTCCCTAATAATGTTACAGGATAAATAAAATGTTATAGGTTCATATGGGGGTTAAGTCTGTGACAGAAACAGTTTGCAAACCACTGCTGACAGCCAACCCAAGCAATGAGAAGTTGTAAAACATCAGTGTAAACAGTATTTGGTCTGAAAAGTGGAGGAGCGTGATAAAGACCGGTTTGTGTTCAGAGCTGGACACCTGCTGCAGCTCCACACGATTAATACATGTAATGTGTAGGATTCAGAGACGGAGACAGGCTGAAATGTTGGGAATCAACAGCCCCTTTGTGTACAGCTGCGCCGCTCTCTTTTTCACTTCTGGCTCTCAATTTTTTCTTCCCACACACACACACTCACACACACACACACACACACAAGACACACAGAGACACACTGACACATAGACTTTTGTGCTGAAAACACTGGGGGCATTCATACTACTGTCATTGTAAAATCCTGCTACACTTTTTCTTTAAAAAGATTAATGACACAATAATACATCAGTAACAATCAAACACATCTGTATCTATGAGGACACCATATCTTTTTTTAAATTCAAATTCAGAGCTGTATGTCAAGACAGGAATGCAGGATATCAAACAAACCATGACCACGACAAAGCAACCACAGCCTCCTGCTCAACCCCCCATAACCTCCAGTGATGTCACTCCTAAACCCTCTCATGTGACTGGAGAGGAAGAGACACAAAAAGACTCCACTTAAGGGAGAGTCCTGGTGGTAGACTAATGGGAAGGCAGGACTCATAGTGAGAGTAACAGAGGGGTGTTCCCATTGTACCCAGGCTGTGTATGTATGTGTGTGTAGGACCTCCTGTCCACTGGGACCACCGCACCAAAGCTCAGGTTACATACAGCTCCATTAGTGTTTCTTTGCAGACGTGGCCACTGTTCCATAACCAATTTAAGAAACTCTACACTCTCTGTAGGTACCAAACACAACCGTCTGCCATCTGGTGTGGCCAAGATATAACATGGAGCCCACTCCAGAGAGTCAAAGAGCTCAGGAGTTGAAAGGGGAAGGACTCGCTGATAGAAAGTGTTACTGTATCCTCGTCATGCTTCGATTACACAAAGACAGCTCTTCTCTGTAAAGGGGAAGGAAATGCCTCAGGGCCCATTGTGTGTGTGAGTGTGTGTTGGGGGGCATCCACTTCTTGGTTGAAGCCCTTCAGAGGTATGTCATTTGTTGCTTCCTGCCAGGCTTTGTGCTAAAACAGTTCGCCAGGAATTCCTGCACAAACGGCAAATAAGCAAAGGGAGACCTAAAGTGGTCCAACGCCGAGCGGCGAGTGATCCCACTGCAACAACAGCAGCTTTCTCACTGCAACTCATTGGTAATGTTGAAGAGTGTGGGAAAGCGAAGCGTCTCAGCCAGAAGAGGCCCGATTATTTACCTTTGCAGATGAAACAGGCCCTCCTCAGAGCCCTTAGGTTAAACACCGCATCCCATTGGCTGCTGAAAGTGCTTCGGCCAGAGAGCGGAGGAATGCAGAGGATCTCGTAAAAACACAAACGTTTGAGGAACAAGCTCAGCACCCTCAGACATACACACACACATACACACACCAGCTGATCTGCATGTCAGCAGCCTCCTGAGAAGCAGCACTGCTTGGCAGATGTGCAACACCTCGTCACTTGTGACCGACCACAGCAACAAAAATGGGGAAGTGAAAGTCACAGATGAGTGTTGAGAAGTGTGGTTTTTTCCCCGTTTGACCATAAATATGAAAAATGGTGACCTAGAAGTAAATCTATATGGGAAAATGCCCATAATGGCTGACGGGAAACTGAACTATAATGTGTGACAATCCAGATTTGAACCTCTGCTCCGCTGAGACTTTCCTCACTTCCTGTATGGTCACACGGGGATCATAAACCAGCTGAGTATGGTTGAGCTCAGTGGTGTGAACATGCAGCAGCCAGTGACTGAATACACTCCAAATAAACTAAAATTAGGACCGCAACTAACAATTATTTTCATTATTAATTAATCTGCTAATTATTTTCGCAATTAATCGATTGCCGTTTTGTCAATAAAATGTAAGAATGGAGTGAAAAATTCTCTGTGTAAGCTCCCAGAGCCCAAAGTGAGGACTTTAACTGGTTTGTTTTATCTAATCAACAGTCCAAAAATCTAAACTTGTCAGTTTAGCATCATGTATGGCAAAGAAAAGCATCAATTCTCACAATTGAGAAACATTAAACCCACAAATGTTCAGGATTTTTGCTAAAAGACAATAAAAAATACAATTATTGGATGATCAAAAGCGTTGCGGAATAATTTTCTGTCCATCAACTTATCGATTAATTGTCTAATTGTTGCCGCTGTACCTAAAATACTATTTAATTTGTTTATAGTGCGGGGAAAATGCTAATGTTGTTCAACTAACTGACATTTTGTCACCTCCATCCACTAAACTGAATGAGTCATTTTCCTTTGAGATGGCCTTATTATCTGATGCTCCCTATGACTTGAAAATCTGATATGTGGATTTATTTAAAATGTCAGCAATATGTGAAAGTGTGTAAAAAGGCAGGTCTTTTCATTCAGATACTGAAGTGTCGCACACATTCAATAGACTCTGAGTCAACAGATCAACAGTTACTCTCACCAGCTGTTTACACTGTTTTGTATTGACATTTTATAACATTTCAAAATGTACACATGGTTTTATGTAAGCATGGACACATTACTGGATGGGCCTGTGCCTGGCAGAGGCCCAAAGTGTAAGGGCCGCCCCCTGCCCGCATCTGCAAAATGTCCCTCAGATTAACACGTGCTGAACAGGAAGAGATTCAAAATGACCACAAAGTGATGCAAAGGAACTGCAAAGACACACAAAACAACCACAAAGAGACACAAAACCACAAAAAGATGCATTACAACCACAAAGAGGTGCAAAAACCCCCCACATTTTTGCATACCTGTGTCCAGAGGCCCATTGTCTGATACTCCGCCCCTGTATGTAAGTGTATGGATGTATTTGTAAATGTGTTTGTATGACTATGAATGTATGGGTGCGTGTGTGTATATAGATATATTTTATATTTCTACGACATATAATCATGTGTGTTTTTTAAACTCTGCTTCTGTTCAGTTCTAAACTCAAACTTAAAACCTTATTGTAGAGTTTCAGTTTGCCCAGACTTGAATGAAGACGCAATAATGCATCCTAACAGAACCACAAATATGTCACTGACAACTCTGTATGCAAATATGCGAGACAGATAATAAACAAGGGCGTAGCATCACATGTCTCCACATATTCAGAGGGGAAAAAATCTTTCACAAGTATTTAGTCACTTTGCACTCATCACCACTGAGAGGTAGGGAGGCTCTGACCTCTCTGACCTGAATGTTGCAAAGAGTTCATATAGCAGACTCAGCAGTGGAAACAGAAGGACTCAACACACAGAGTCTCCTTCAGTCAGTTTATTCAGTGACACTAAACATCACAGTGCAGAGAGCAGGTCTGGCTTTGGATACACACTTTCTGCCCACTGCACCCTCTACTGTTGCTGTTTTGATTTCTGCCTCTTTATTTTCTCATCACCACACATACCCCTTATTCTCTCCCCTGATCATTATATCTGAGTAAGTAAAGTAGTGTGATTGAGCTCTTGGTGAAATAGTCTTCATCACCATCATGGTCCCCACTGATGACTGAGAAACAGCAGTCAATAGTTTAACATTAAAATAGATGTGTCTTTACCTTCCATGACTTGGCGGTGGTGAAGCAGAGAGTTACTGTGACACTCCAACCCCATCAGTCCAGCAAACATCTTTCCATCCACAACAAGCTGTCTGCGGGCAGAAGTCAGAGAGTGTCAGATCCCGGCAGCTCTATATGGAGTTGGAGCGACCATGTTTCAGAAGAAGCGGAGCCAGGCTATGGGACTGAGCTCATTTCCGCTGTGGAAAAGTGAACCCAGGCTGTTATTTTTTTCCACCGCTTCGGACTGACGTGTGAACCCGGCTTTTTACACGCGCTCCTTTGTCTGTACCAAACATTTCCTGACACAAGTATTGATACTTGAGATGGTTATATGTCTCCTCTGCGGTGAACAAGTGGCTCCAGCAGCGCGTGAACAGACGGTCCAAGTGAGAAAGATCTTCATGTGATGTTTCTTGTTTGGGGAAAAAATAGAAAAACATCCGATAATGAGCTGTAGGTTAGTTGTAGAAGTAATAAATATAAATCTGTGTCTCATCGATGAGTTGATCAGTAATCCGTTATTCGCTGCGCCCCTGCGTCAGTCGTGCGTCGTGTTGGAGCAGCGCGAGGAGCTCCTACGTGTTCAGGAATTTGACTCCAGACTCCTTCAGACCGCCTCATGACCACAGCAGGCTGCAGCCTATGAATGCAGCGGCGGACACACCACCGAGCTAATGCTGCTGTCTGTCTGTCTGTCTGTCTGTGTGCACGCTTTATTTGTTGTAGACCATTAGGAGTGCAGCTGGTGGAGGACAAAGAATATCAGCCTTAGACAAAAAGCACCACCTCCAACTCTGCTAAAGTCACATAAACAATATCACAAATTGAAATGCACAAACGCAGGATGTAACTATGGTCACTATTATTATCATTGTTGCGTTTTAAGCATCTTTTTAAAGTGTAAGTGTAGTTTAGGCTTTCATATTTGAATTCAATAAACATTACAGTGAAAAAAATAATAATAATAATTAGGGGAGACCGGGGTTGGTTGTCACAATGCTTATTACAGCCACACTTGAGGGCGCTGTGACACAATAGCCCTGTTTCCACCAGACACTTTCAGTATGGTACCTTTGGAACCAAAAGTAACCCCTTAGACATGGTACCTAGACCCTAGGTCTGCTTAGTGTTTCCACCACAAACAATACTCTTTGATGTGGTCGGGGTTGTTGTCACTCACTGCTCCGTCCAGCACTCACTGTATTTCCTCTTCACCAGTGACACAGATGGAAATCTGCACCTAATTTTTCATCCACAGAATGAGGTTGCACACCAACAT
>NC_065524.1:14640048-14652739 GCF_006386435.1 Epinephelus moara
CTCCCACCAGTGAACGTCACCCTCAATTTCAGTCGTATTATCCACATGCTCGTCAAACCTGATGTTCTTTACACAGACAAATATTATGTCTGGCTTATAAAATTTTTTACACCTTAATATAATTTTTTATGGAAACAATAGCAAACCAAATCCAGAGGACAGCACCAATGTTAACATTAGGAGTAAGTCCAGACCTGCAGGGAAAGACAAACAGCTGCTTGGTCAGAAAATGTGGTTGCAATTACAGGGGTCTGCAGTGGTAGGAAGAGGGGGGACGTGCAGTCCCTGAGCACACGTGACCTTAACGTGGAGGAAATCATTTTCATGTGTGTGTTGTGAGGAACACTGTACCGCTGAAAAGTTTCTGCTTTAATGGCATCAGACACAAGGGCAGGGAAGTAGTCATTACCAGACCGGTTGCAATACTGCCAGATCAATTCTTCTTAAGTTATTATAGTTTTAGTTCTGGCAGTAGTAGTAGTAGTATATGTAGTGGTGGAGGTAGGAGTGGAAGGTAAATGGCAGATATTTACACACTTACAGTAACAGCCATGTTAACTGCGTGGGATACAAAAATACATGTCTGTCGTGGGGTGCTGTAATGGGTTAATCACTTCAAGGACCAAAGCCTGGTTTCTCATGGTTGAGGTGTATTGTAGCTTCATGCAAAGATGAGTAACTCTCTCATCTGGCTCTGAACCAGACATGCTTTGCATCTGACGTAGCCCAGCGAAATAGCTGTTGTGGAAAAATGAGTCTTGACCTGTCTTATAGAGGGCAGGGAACACAGCAAACACTGCAGTCTTTCACCACATTAGCTCCAGCATCCATCACAAAACCATAAAAGCCCACTCTGACAGGAAGTTTTCTCTGTATATATATATATATATATATATATATATATGCCGGATACCTTTTTATTCCTCTTTCTCTCAGCCTTCCCCAGTCCCCCTCACCTTTCTCAACTATGTTGAATTTCGCACTTTAAAGCAAACTGGTGGCAACGGCTCTGAAACATGGGGAAAAAACCCTGACAGACAGCAACATCCACACATTCTCACCTACTCATATGATTTCTGAGTCTGGCAGCAGGTTTTTGACCCCCATGCCCTCTATCTAAGCAGAGAGGAACAATTTACAAAATGGGGCCTGCTTTTTGGCAGATGCCTGAATGTTGTGTTTTTTTTTCCTCCCTCCCTCTTTCTCTTTCTCTCTGCTGAGATAAGGGGATTTAAAGTGCTCTCTTACATCCCCATGAAAGAACTGCCAATCTGTTCCCAGGTAATCAGAGGGAAACAGAGTTGTGTTCCAAGGCTGGGCCATGCCAAACTGTGCTACAGCCACAGAGCGCCAGGCTCCCCAGTGATTCACATCATCTGAAAACACAGGGGGTTAGCAGGGCAACCCGCCTCTGCTGTCTTTGATTTGATTTCTAATACATTTATCTGAAATACATGTGATCCTTAAGCATTATTTGTATTCCGTTTCAGTCATGGCTTCGCTCCAGTGGCAGTCCACAGTCACTCATTTTGTGCGAAATCCATCGTATCCAATTTGCAAACCCTCATTTTGGCAACGCGCGAGTGCGTATACCATGCCGTCAGACGGACAAAACTGAACCATCTGCTGCCGCAGCTGAGTTGTAATCATGAGCAAGTTCATAGCGGAGGCTGGAATGGCCCAGATGGAGGTGCAGGACTCAGGATGAGATGGCACTGCAGAGAACTCACACTACATTAGCTACCACTGACAGGTGATGTCCCTCCCTGCAGGGGACAGGAGAAATACGCATAAAAAAGCAGTGAGTTGGTGTTTTACTCATGTACATCTGGTGGTGTCCTTGTTTTAATTGGAGGCATTAGACGGATCCGCCAACTGGCAGAGAACACCAGATACTTCAGGGCCAGACTGAAGGAGATGGGCTTCATCATCTACGGCAATGATGACTCACCTGTGGTTCCCATCCTGCTCTACATGCCAGGCAAAGTGGTGTAAGTACACTTAAACTCTCCCCAAAAACACTTACCTCTTTTAGAGTAGTGTAAGATTGTCAGGAAATTCATTCTGCGTAGACTAATCTGAAACAATGAATATCAACTTCACTATCCTTTGTTGTCACAAGCAATTTCAGGTCAGCTCACCGTGTGTCATCACTAAGTGATTTGGATGGTTGCCATATTACACACTCCAGAGTTTCCATGAATCAGTAGTGTAGACTGGGTTCCTGTAACCACTTAAGAGGCAACATCAGGTATTGATTAGGTATAACCCAGGATTGCTTTAGCCACTCAGGTATAATCAATTGGGTATAAAGAGTCTTTCAATGCGAGTCACCATTAATATCCATGAAAAGGCCAGTTCCACCCAATATAATCAGTAGCTTCTGATTTTACATCGCTCCGTTTTCATGAGCATTAATGATGATTGGGGAAAAAAGTCCATCAGTCTTATCCTTAAATATTATTTTTTAAATAATTTTAAAGCAATTTCACTGTTATTTTCCGTTCAAAGCTGTCTGGAAATGTTGTCTTGTAACAACACTTAAGTGCATTTCTCAGGCATTGCATAACAACTGTATTAAAGCTATGTGTCCGTAGCTACTTTGCTATATCAGATCTACTTCTAGTCATTTACTTGTTACCCTCTTTGGATTATTGCTGTCCTAATGACTTTAAGTTGATCTTAAAGATGTTGCCATTAAATTGAGATTCTGGACTAGCTCTGCACACAAATTACACATCATCTAAAATATGGAAAACCATTCAAGTTTGCAGGGTCAGATTTATTTAATTGGTTTTAAGAGGTGCATCTCACATCTCTACGGCCAACAACTTTATCACTCGGCAACTCACACTAAAACAATCTAGACTGATAAATAGCACTACAGGTAAAAATGAATTTTTGAGTTTGGGGTGAACTGTCCCTTTAGGGTTTGAACTCTCTGAACTGTCTACTTCACCACAAAATGAAGAGGTATTCACTGCTTGGACTCATTAAAGTAAAAGTCATCAGAGATATGTTGCTTCTAGCCCTTCAAAATTGTTAGTTATGTGTTCTTTTTAATTTATCGACACCACACATTCCAGCTACATAATTAAGGAGGGGCTCGAAGAAGCAACATTCCATGTTTCTTTTAATGTGATGAGGAAAAGTGGCAAATGCTCCATCATCCTGAGGTGGCTTCTGCACATGTTGGAGACTTCAAACCTTAAATATGTGAGAAGTATGTAAGAAATGTGAGATAAGTTGTTGTTTAGTCTTGTATGCTTTGAGTGACTATTGATTTTTCACCCTGATTCTGTTGCTGTGTGTTGTATAATCTAGAATATAATCTAATTCAGTCAGAGGTCTGTATATGACAAAAAGAACCGCTTTAGTTTCTTTTTTTTTTTCATTTCATTTCATTTTATTTTATTTTATTTTTTGCTGACCAGGGCTTTTGCTCGAGAAATGCTGGAGAGGAAAATTGGTGTTGTAGTGGTCGGCTTCCCGGCTACACCGATTACAGAGGCCCGAGCTCGCTTCTGTCTGTCTGCAGCACACACCAGAGCAATGCTGAACCAGGTACACACACACACAAATATTTAACAACATCAAATTTCTCACTGAGGGTATTTTAAAGGGTATTTTTCACCTGAATCAAACATATACACACATGCTCTGAGACTTTTCCTTCACCCTTAGGTGCTGCACCATCTGAACGAGGTGGGAGACACTCTCTGCCTGAAGTTCTCACGGCTGAAATATACCCCCAGTCCTGACCTCTATGATGAGACAGACTTTGAGCTGGACAGCTGATATGACCCCTGACACCTTCATTTCACAGTGTCAAAACCAAGTGTCCACGCCGCAGCAGACCCGTAAACACACAGTGCAGAGTAACACCCACGTCTCACTGCACGAGAGGCAGCCAAATGTTTAGCAGCTGCTTTTTATACGTTTTTACAACATTTTGATTTGACAGAACACTTATTTTTGCTTCCTTACAAGAGACTCTATTTGAACTATTTAAATGTTTTATTTCTAAATACATATATATGTAAATACAAACATGAAATTATTGCACAGGCATTGCAGGATTGGTGTCAAACTCAAATGCATTGTAAAATATTTTGAGTCATTTAGCCTTTTATATTGAGACATCATTCTAAATACTTGTTTCTATATTAAGCACTGAAAACTGCTTATCATAATTTATTGTCATCATTTACAGTATGTAGGATTTAGGGGGGATATATTGGCAGAAATGTAATATGTATATTTTCTTTTGTTACCTTAGAATGAGCCGTTTATATCTACACCGGAGGCAGGTACTCATCCACAAAGTCCGCCATGTTGCACTGCCATGTTTCTACAGTAGACCAGAATGGACAAACCAAACACTGGTGCTAGACAGGGCCATCTGCGTTTTCGTGTTGGCCACCGTAGTTAGCATCTCCTCCGTGATGAGCCGAACAGCCTCAGAGAAACACTGATATGTAATGTGGAACTGCTTTATTCAGTGTTTTCAGTGATTCACAACTGATGGATCGCGGTCCAAAAGTGGGTCATGGGTCCATTCTGAAAAGACCGCAAGTCACTTGCAAACACTATTTTTAAGTACAGTGAATTTCCTGCACAGAGCTTTTATTTTGAAGTGCCATTTCCTGCGACTTGACAGAGACAAACTAGCTGGGCAACATGGCCAAAGGCAAGTATGATGCTGTATATATTACACTGTTTGGACCTTTAACTAGTGTCTAAGGAGATATCTGGACACCATGGCTGGACTGATTTAAATCACCAGAGAGGAAGAGACCTCTGCAGTTAATCGGCTCCCACTAAAAACCTCCTGAACAATAAACCCTGAAGGAATTTAACCGGGAGAATTTTCTGCTGGTTGCAACCTGCAATCCTCACTACTAGACGTCACTAAATTCCCCTAAATCCTACATACTGCTCTTTTAAAAGATGCCAGTGGTGGTCATTATTGGAGAATAATGCACAGACTTTCAGAATTTGACGTGAGGAGTCCCATTTACTTCCTGTACATGGAGAAGTATTTAAAAGTTATGGAAAAGGCATTTGTAGGTTGACATTTTCCCTGTAGCGCACTGCTGCATTGCTAAAATATTGTGTTTGCTGATATCTATTTTTATTTTATTTCCAATAAAACACAAATATTGCACACGAAAACTTCCTGAATTGGTTTTGGCATAGAAAGCCAGATTAATTATCCAGATGACAGGCTTCTTAAAAGTCCTGAACCTTCCCTTTGGAACTGCATTCATTTCCTGACACATGATTATTTACACTACTCAAGGCTGAAGTGACTGAGCAAACGATGACGAAGATGCCTGTTGTGTTCCACAGTGAACTGTTTTTGTAAAACTTTCCTCAGTGCAACACCACTTTGATCTCCACAGCAAATCATAACCTTCCTGTAAATAATAGATCACACAGCAATTACTTAACTACTGAGCTAAATCTCAACAAACCCCGTGCGAGAAAAAAGGTGTTATGGCTTGTTTCGTGGCGAGACTTCTCATCGTCACCAAGTCTTAACAGCTTAATTGTTGATGTTTTAAAGACCCGCTGTTCTCTTTCACACACAGACTATGTAACAGTCGTGAAGGTAAGCATGCAGAGTATGCGGCACCTGAGCCAACAGAAACCTAACCTGGCAATTAGCGCTGAACTCTAAATTCTCGTGGTATGGGGTAATCATTTGATTAACACAGGAAGGATTATAGATGGATGATAAATGTGTTTTCACAATGTGTCAGATTGGGTCTAGTCGACACTTGTTTGCCCTCAGGACGTTACCATGTTTGTGCTTTTTTTCCCCCTCATAAACAACATAGTGATGACATTTTACAACATGGAACTAAAATGCAATATGCAAATCTTTGGGAAAAACATGTTGGATGAACTGTAAACATAAGAAATTAAAGGAAAAAAACTAAAAGAGAAAACTATTGAAATCTCTGGACCATACCAGATCATTTTGTTCTGTAAGTGAATATTCACATCTGGCTCCTATAGCCAGAAACAATAGAAAACAGTTTTCTCGAATCTGTGATGTCATACCAATGTGCTGCTCCATGATGATCTGGAGGAGATGGGGAAAGGTGGCCTCAAATGTTGCATTGACATCCTCGGGGATGTCTGTTATTAATTTGTGTTTACTTTCACCTTTTTAGTCTAAATGTGAACATTCTGAAATGCATTGTGGGTTCACAGCAGAAGACAGATGTGTGTAAAGTGAAACTCAAAAGCCTGAATTCATTCTCAGACATAACTCAACGTGCCACAGACGGAGTGCTCAGATACTCAGCTCCACTGTGATTATGCAGAAAGGCAAACTCTAACTTGCTGAAATTTTACCAGCAACATTTTTGTGCAGATGCACAGCAGGGAGAATGCTTGTTCCAGGAATCTCACGTTGAGAGTGAAATAACATTCAAAGAAGATGTATTGGTGGCTTTTTGAACTGGTTCTTGCTTTAGTCAGACTTCAGACTTAAAGGGACAGTTCACCCCAGAATCTGAAACACATTTTCTCTTACTTGTAGTGCTATTTACCAATCGAGATTGTAATTACGCAGTGTTGGAAATATCGGCCATCTGCCTTCTCTTGAATATAATGGAATTTTCTCTTTCTTGACATCATGATGTGAGTACACAAGAAAATCTACAGACCTTGTTTTGAGCAGTTTCATGTTGGAGCTACAACACTTGCTAATTGTATCACCGTGCAGAAGGAAGTGTGCATCTACTTATGGTAGAGAGGTTCGTGTTTATGACGGCACAAGAAGTAAACAATGTTCTCCTCCTCGGCTGAGCTGTAACAGTAGCTAGTTTAGTGATGCTAGGTAAGAGATTAGTAGATGCACACTTCCTTCTGCATGCTATGCACAAAATGCGGCCTGAAAGAGGCGTACGCCACTTCCCACGCAAAAGTTGTGATCTATAAAAACAGACTTGATGGGAGAAACTTTGACCCATGCTTATGAACATTTTTGGGATGGGAACTTTGCGATGCAGATGGTGAGGAGAAAGCCTGATTGTAGAAACTGTCTAATATTTTTTGGCACAAACCTTTTTTTGCTTTTGTCTGTAGGTACATTTTTAGTATGGATCCTGCACATTGTTTTATAATTTAGACCCCAGGTCATGGTTTCTTGAAAGAGACACTGCTGTTGAATCTTTCTATTTTATTTTTGTGGCACTTTGAGCACAATAAACTGAGTGCCATCTAGTTTATTTTTATTCAAGAGAAGGCAGACATCTCTACGGCCCATATCTTCAACACTCTGCAACTCATCCCAAAGCGATGTAGGTAAAAAGAAAAAGAACAGTTAGAGGAAAAATGTGTATTTTTGATTTAAGGGTGAACTGTCCCTTTAACATGAGCTGTAAGTCATCACAATGACTTCTGCACGGCAAACTTGCATGGTTAATTGATGGATGCCTTTTTAACCCCAAACTTGTGTGTATAATTGCAAATATGTCTTTACCTGTGCAGAACCCTTCATATCAAAACAGACAACTAATTTCATCAGTCTTTTAGAAACAATTTTTTATTATCAAATGTTGTATGGTGTCGATTTCAGCTGGCCAGTGAAGCAAAGAGACGAAGTATCGTAACACACACTGGCTGTCAGGGAAGGTGGGAAGCACGTGTCTTGCCAAACTTCCCTCCAGTCACTTCTAACTGCCCTCAGTTTCAGCAGAAGTGGCAAATGGTCTGTGCTGGCATTCAAAACATCTGTGCAGCCTGACTACTGGTGGCAAGGCCCCAGAGACCTGCCTGCCTGCACCAGCCTCTTTTGAACTGCAGATCCAAATACACTGCACTTATTGGAATGGCATGTAGCTGCTATTCTGAAGGGGGATCCTCTGCTACGCCTTTGATGTCCACCACTGTGTCCAAAGCAGGCAAGCCATTCTCTCTGCACTCTGTTTTCCATTTAGACAAGAGATTTTTCTATTCTGGAAAGGGATTTTTGAAGTGAAGCAGACAAAGAACAGATTTACATGGTTTAGACAGCTATGCTGTGCCTGGTGTAAGTAAGACTGTAACTGAGGACTGGAGGATACCACTTGTTAATGGAGAGCATAATGAAGTAGTGTGGTGTATTTCATAGTAGAGAAATTAAGCAGGAGCATTTTCTATGTATTTTAGACTAATTCAGACATTTGTTATAGTCTGATATTTGTGGGATAGTTTGGGCAGCTTTGTTCAGGGTATAGGGGTATCAGTGACTGAATATGATATGATATCAGTTGTATCATTCATCCAAAGTGTTGAATTACTCCATCCTGCTCATCGGTATCTACTGCCATTCTTTACAATAAGTGAGATGACACTATGACCAGTTTAACTCACTTTGCTTTCTCGCACCTATGGGCATCAGATGGGTACATTTGAGTTATATGTCAGCTGAAGTAAGTTCAGGGCCTCAAAATTAAGACTCATAACACCCAGAGCTGTAGAGTGAAATGAATGATGACTCTGTGTTGGTTTTCTTTGGCTATTCTTTGGATATTTAACACATTTAAAACACAGGCTGGTTGATACAGAAACTGTGATGAGGGAAAAATGAAATTAGACAAATAAAATATAACTCATATGGCATGCCACAACAGAAATTGAATTTGTTTGGCACTGCTGCTGTTTCACTGTCATGGTCCTATACGCGCCATTTGGCCGCAGCATCAAGGATAACTCATGAGCAAAATCAAATATGTGTATACATGGTTTTATCCCAGCTGGAATGACACTGACAAATAATCAGTGACACTAATGAGAACTTGTTAGTCGTCGTCAGTAACATTATTGTTCCACGTGTGCCCAAACTGAGTGTACTGACTTCAAAGGTGACAAGCAATATTATATGCGTGGTAGTCTCCATGCCTCGGGGCTCAGTGAACTGACACCCACGCTGAAGCCGCAGCATCCCCGCTTGGTGCATAATTTGACACAGCGACCTGTCCTTTGAAGCGGACAATAAAAAAGTCTCACGAGGGCTAATCACATTACGCACCATTTGTCTCGCTTAAGTGAAGTGTTACAGCACCTTCCGCAGAAGCGTTTTAATCAACCACTGAGACAAAGCTGCTGCTGCTGCACACATGTCAACAGGAGAGGCAGACCTCCTGTAAGGCGCCTCCGGGTGTCTTCCTCCGCGCTCAGATGCGCCTGTGTGCCCAGTGCGCCTCCGAGGACCGGGACCACCAGGGTTACTTGAGGTTCTTTCAAGAAGTCTTTATTTTGCAGTGGCACCTTTTTTTAATAATACAATGCTGGGATGACTCAACTTGATTTGTGATTTAATGTCTACTGAAATGTGGAAACTTTATAAATCTGTCCTGATGTTCTCTGAGATAGTTTGTGGTTTTGAAAATAAATCTCTGTCATTTTGGTCCTGTGACTATAAAGGACTTAAATGTATCTCATTTGCAATGGGAAAGTGGTATTCACTTTGGGGTTGTTTCACACCCGAACTTCCACAAGTATATTTGGTGTTAACCCAACCGGACACCAGTTTGGAGAGGACTGGTAGAGGGGTCGAAAGAGTTAACCAGGGGGAGGGCGCCTGCACAGGGGCGTATAGTATAAAACCACCTCAAGAGCGCACATCAAGAACAGCGTGTGTTTTAGTAAGCCTTAGTTTGATATGGTTTGGCTTGTTTCCTCCAACAGGACTCGTTAGAGACGCGCGCCAGCCCGTGCCTTCATTTTGGTGGGCTCCTGGTCCGCAGCATAATGGATGAATACTGTTTTTGAAGAAGACAGAACACCACCGTGAAGTCTTAACTGGGACGAGATTTTTTTTTAACTACCTGTACTTCTTTCTCCAAAGGTGTAGACTCGTCGAGTTACGTTGGATGGCGCAGAATGTGGACAAAACAAGACGTGCGTAAAGCGGCTGAAGTGGAAGTGAGGAACAGTGAAGTGTGAGGCTGTAGAATGTGGCGGGGACACCACGGGACAACTGGGCTGCAAGTTTCCTGAGCTTGGAGATTTGACGAGGGCGCAACAAGAGGGGGAAGTGTTAATGCTGGATCAGCCCTGCAGTCAGTAAACTGGCAGATGAGCGCGTTAACTCATATTATACTTGGGTTAAAATTAAACTACATGAATAGTCAGTAAAAGAGGATACATTTTAATTTAGGACACAGTTTGCCAAGAAACCCAACTGGATCCAAATCAGTTCACATCACTTTTTCCAAATTGTTCGACTGCCCCCCCTCCGATCCTTTTCCCTTCATTTTTGCAATTCTGATTCCCGAAGTGGCTCCGAAGTGGTGTTGCGGCTCCTCGTCCCCGGCGGATCCGGAGATTGGAGTCTCTGCACCGGGAGGAGGCGGAGTCGGAGCTCCGTCCACACCGCAGGCTCCCAAGAGCGGCCGCGTCAAAAGGATGGTGCGACTGGCGGCGGAGCTGCTGCTGCTCCTGGGACTTCTTCTCCTTACCTTGCACATCACGGTCCTGCGGAGCAGTCCGCTGCCCCAGGGAAATGAAACTCTGAGCCTGGATCAGGACACAGCACTTACAGAGGTGAGTTGGGAAATCTGTTAGTGAGGTGCGTTTGGGATTTCTTGGGGGCAATTTTGATGCGAAAGGTGATATCTGAGGGGTCTCATTTGGTCACAGATGGATTTGATAAAATGCTCACTTGAGCCAGGTAAAACAAAGACTCCATTCCTGTGAGTCTTTGGGGATTGTTGACATACACACGGATGTGGTCTCCCCAGGGTGTCCCCCGGGAATGGCAGGGAGCCAGCAGAGGGATGGGAGATGAGGCAGGGTCAGAGATCAGCCCCCTGCACCAGACGCACATCCCTATTGTTGGGGGTTAAATGCTAACTGCAGGCACTTCTCTGTCATCATGGGCTCATCACTGTCATCCAGGGTCAGAGCTGAAACCCGGAAGGTGCCCCCACCCCTACCACTACCAACACACATGCCCCAGAGTTGTGTTTGGAGCAGAGTCTGGCATCAGACTTCTGCCCTGCTCTTAAGTCTAACTTGTTTTATTTGATCCTGCACTACACTCACATGTGTAAGCAATGCCACATGGACAGATCAGATGATAATGTTCAGTGCTGAGGGAAAGAAATAGAAGAATATAAAGAAATAAGGTTTTTAAAATCTTTTGACACTGATAGTGTGATGAAAATACTGTTTTAATGACACATCTTTTGGGTTGTGGTCCAGTTTGGAATGAGCCTCAACAAAAGCTCACAAGGAAGACCTTTGTCAACATGACACCCACTTTAACAGTTTAACTGCCCATTTTAACATCAGCATAAAACATACAGACTCTCTCATAGAGCCTCAGATCCTGACTTTAGGGTTAAGGCAGGTCTGAGATCAACAGGCTTTTTTAGAGATTGTTAAGCATCCTACAGCTGCTTTTTGAAGTATATTTAGCATGATACTGACACACGACATCATGCCCCAGTGATTAATGGGCATTTATGCTCACTGGATCGGCGTCCCTTCATAAATTCTTTATTAGGATAGAAAGAATTTTTACTTAAACAGAGGAAGGTGAGGCTAATTTCTCTTATCTCCACTATCACTGCCATCACTGTGGACCGGCCTGCTTATATGCAACAGCAAGTCTGTGTTCAGCTGGATATCAGGGCATGCAAAGCTGAAGAAATATTCCAGGAATTTATTGAATATTTGTCACACAGCCAATTGTTGGATTGGACGAACAGGATGAGGACCAGGAGGGAGTTTCTCCTGAGGAAACTGCAGCAAGAAATACTAAACACATGCCACTCATTCCACCTCCAACATCCCCTTTGTCACTTGTCCAAATTTACATAGAGATTCTGGCTTGTGATGAAAGAGCCCGACATTGTCGCTCATGCCTCATATTGAGAAAAAGCACTGATTGTTTTTTTGTTTGGTTTTTTTTTTGCTTGTGACTTCTCCAACTATGATATGCCTCACTGGCCCCCCACTGAAGGCGGTGATGTCATCTTTCGGCCGGGCCTGTCACGGCCCAGGGGGTGTATTGTCATTCCAAGGTGTCATATTTAAAATGCCATTCACAGCAACACAAATGACAGGATGCGGCTCCATGCACCTGTAGTGGAGAGAGGAAATGCTTTGGTCCAAGGCACATTATCATCACTGACCCAGGAAGGCAGATTCAACCACTGTGATAGAGTAAAGTTAGCGTTATATTATGATTAAAAAAAAACCTATATTTGTCAGCTAAGAATATGCAATTACTACCCCTGAGCTTGTTTTCTTCTGATTCTGAAGAAGTAAACTCTAAAGTTAACTCCTTCATAGCACGTATGTTCCCAGTTTGATCCTGTAAATAAACACATACCTAAGCCCAGCATGAGGCGTGTGACAGGGGGAAGGATAGTTTTCTCTTCCACCTACGTAAGTGTAGTGTTGAAAAGCATCTGGCACAATGTGCACTGCCTTCATTTCCTGCCAGCCTCCCTGGGGGAAGGACCCCTGAGTTGCTCCCAATTGAAAATGGAGTCATGCCCCTTTAAGCAGCCCTCACAAAGTGAAAAAGGGGGAAGCGGGAAAAGAAGAGGAGATACTGCGAGGAGGGAGAAGGGGGTGGCTTGTGTGTGCAAGTGTTCATTCATGGCTTTTGAGAGTGTGTGTGTGTGTGTGTGGGGGGGGGGGGGGGGGGACATCCTGGGAGGCCCCAGAGAACTGAGGA
>NC_065524.1:14652767-14655610 GCF_006386435.1 Epinephelus moara
GCGAGTGCGCGTTGGTGTGGTTTTGGGGGGGGGGGGGGGGGGGGGGGGGGGGGGGGGGGGGGGTGACATCCTGGGAGGCCCCAGATGAACTGAGGAATGGTGTGTCACTTTTGATCTCCAAATTAAAGCATGTTCCTCGTTGAGGAAGATCTCAGATGAGTGATAGGGACTGTAACGCAGCCCCGCCATCAAATTGGAACACTGCTGATTTTCTATCATTTAAATGAGTTACTCCTGTGCACTGTTACAGTCTGGGCCGTATTAGAGAAAAATGAGCAAACAGCATGTTTTTCTCATTACGCTGTGTTAAAAAGCTCCACTGAGAGTCGCATGGAAAAGACAAAGAGAGGTGTTTATGTCGACATTATCAGAAATTTATACATAGCTGATACACAACTGCGATTCCTTTCTGATGACTCATTCCCACGTTGCACATTCTTTCCGTTATTTTCAACTCGACTAATTCTCCTCAATCGTTCTGCTGAAATACTGATTGAGACAGAAAAAAAAGAATCTGTTATTAGGGCGTATAAAATTTCATGGTTTGTCCTTCACACTGCTGAGCTCCCAGATGGAAATAAAGATTTAGTTAAAAATCTCAGTGCTTATGGGGTAAAGCAGCTTAGATCTCCCTGTTTCTGTCCAAGTGATGGACTGTTTTCAGCAAGACAGTCTCACAATTTTCTTATTTACAATTCAGCTCAAGGCTTTAATCAACAGCATTATATTTAAGGCTGAAATTTTTCTAGATTTTGGCAAGAATTTGATAGTATTTACTGCAGTGAGAAAATCAGCATATGCCCTGTTGACACCAAGTACAGTGAGACAATAAACAGTATGTCAACACTGTGTGCACACACCAGTCGCACATATAGTCTAAGCTTTAACTGTTTAAGGCTGAGCAGCTCTCTTAATGAAGTGTCTGATGTAGCTTCTGCACAATTAGAGGTGGGAAAGCAATCTGGCATATTGTAAAATAACAGCTGGTTATTGCATTGTCTTTTTTTTTTACACCTATATGAATGTCTTCAAACATAGCCTAGCCTAACCATGGATCAGTTTATAACTTGTGTAGCTTTTTAGCAAACAGGCAACACATGTCCCACAGCACACTGTAAGTTTGTAATGACTCTAATACATCTGTCCAAGGGTATAACACAGACTTGTACAATGAACCAGTCTGCTGTCAATGTAACGTAGCACATCAGAATCCATTAACATGTGATTTAGATAGTCAACAAATAATTTAAACTTGAAACTGGGCGTTAATTTTAGTGGTTACAGAGGAAGTAGTTTGGTTGCAAATTATTACAGCTTCATTCAAACCCGCAGAACTTCTTCAATATTCAGTATATTTTCTGTTTTAAAACACCACTCAGAAATTCTCCCACATGGAGCATTCTTACTGTACCATCTGCAAGATAATCTATGGTCTAAACAAAAATAAACCACATTAAACTACCAATGTTTGCCCATAAACTGACGATTCACTGTGTTTACAAGCCCTGCCAGTGAGGCATCATCACGAGTGTTGCCCTGGGATTAATCAAAGTGCTTTTAAGTTTGACTTCAAATAAACCAAATTTGTGTCAGGATTAGATAATCTGCCTGCCATGTGTAACACAGCATAATATGACACAACAGAAGATTTAGGTAGGATTAGACTGGATAATGAAGGATTAATCGGCCGGCAAACACTCTGATTGGGTTTCAAGACCCAACAGTTTGTGTATTCTGAAACATTTGTGGTGGCATCTGCTTTCTTTTCATAGACCAAGTCATAACTCAGTGGCAGTCATGTATGTGTGCATGCAACCCAGCCGGCAGAAAAAATGTTGGCATTGTACATTTATGCAAACCACGGATATGTTGCATTTACATGTTATGTCGCGGATACGTTGAAACTTTAAGTTTAAACAGTGCTGTTTTAATTTGTGTGGTTAGGTTTAGACACGAAAAACACTTGGTTATTGTTAGGGAAAGATCGTGTTTTGACCTGAAATACCCTATTTTTGGTGCACAATCCTGGCAGGAAATGTAGCAATGTTTCATTAAAAAACAACAGCTGTCCATGGCACTATCTCCTACGTTTGATGCCCTAAAAGCTGTTGAAAAAACAGTGATGGGCCGCAACAAGACACCAATATTTGGTGCCATAAAGCTGCTGGAACAACAGCGAAGGGATACTACAAAACACCCATGTTCGGTGCCTAAAAAGCCAGTGGGAGAACAGCGAGGGGCCGCCACAAAACATCTACACTTGATGCCCTAAAAGCTGTTGGAAAAACAGCCGTGGGTCGCTACAAAACACTCATGTTTGATGCCTAAAAAGCTGCTGGAAAAACAGTGATGGGTCGCCACAAAACACCTATGTTTGATGCCTCGAAACTGCTGGAAACACAGCCACGACATCTCATCCACCTCCTGATGACAAAGTCAGCTCATATACTGCGTCTCTTTAGAAACACAGATATGATACATGTGAGACGTGCAAATGTAACATTCGTGGTTTACAGAAACGTGCAATGCCAACATTGTCTTCTGGTGACTGGGCTGCTGTGTGTTAATCAGCAGCCAGAGCATTTCTGGATGAATTTCCTGAAATGACAAGATGACATGATGGTAAAACAAAACCATCATGTCTCGTCAGTAGCTGTGAAGTGTGTGGAAGTTAAGTGTTTTCTGGCAACGAGTTTAAATGACTGTTTGTAGGATCATGAAAACAGTAATGTCTGGACTGAAGAGCAACTTGTGTGGTCTGCAGCTAAATGCTAATATAATCCATAAAAAATATAATCCACGCAGAGGAGATCAACCACAGCTGCTTACTTTATTCACAAGTG
>NC_065524.1:14656110-14757643 GCF_006386435.1 Epinephelus moara
TGTCATTCATTTGACTACATGACATCATTATCTAATACACTGCATGTTAATGATTGTAGGAAAAGCAGGAAACGTGAGCTATCCATTAATACAAATCTATGAATGTTTGACATGGCGGTTTACTCACAGGGCGTGCTTTCAGAGCACTTTGTATCTACTTTAACACATCTACCCAATAACAAAAATACCTCACACTGCGCTACATATACTGAAGGGGAATTGGGGAAGAATTATTTAGAATTTTTTAGTAACTTTTGAACTGAACTTGACATTGCGTAACAATCATCTCTAGAAGTTGACCCAAAAGCCTAAAACTGAACTGCAGTTTCTAAAAGAATTAAATATCAGATAACGTAGAAGTGGAGATGAGATGAAACATTTGAAAAGAACCTTGCATCAAGAACGTTTTCCCTTAAATCTTGAGAGGATGTCGGAGGCACAGACAAGAGTGGAGTGTGAAATATTCTTTAAATCATCATCATTTTAGTTTGAAATAAACTGAGAGCTGGTAAATTCAGTAGAAACACATCCTGCACAACACCAATACAAATCCCTACATGTGAACGAAAACACTGGTGATAGCGTCACTGCTACTACAGAGATACTTGGGTCTTTAATAATTGATGCTTAATAAGGTCTCTGGGGAGAAATGCTTGTTATTCCTTAACCCTCTCTGTGAGCCAGCTGAAACACGGATTACAAACCCAGGGAAAAACAGTCCCATTTTAAAAGAGAAATAAACATATAAATAAATCACATAGATGAATAATGGATGGTGCGGAGGAGTGTGTGTGTGCGCGCGCGGGGGGTACTTGCACTCTAACAAACCGACGTCTAAGGAATGATCACATGCCCTTTAATTCCACCAGTTTTCTCTGTTCTTGTCAAACTGCTGATATCATGAAACACCACGCAACCACTCAACCCACTCTGAGCTTGTATGTCAGCGCACCTTCTGCTAGCCTGCTCTCAGCAGATACCCAGCACCAGTGTCAAAAGTGCCATAAACTAAACCTCACTAACAGAGGAAAAAAAGGAACTACTTTTCTTAAGTAAACTTTGCTAAGAGTGTCCTGTTTAGTGATTTCCACAATGTTTACCCATTGTCAGGGTTTGACCAGCAAACACGCAGCTTTTGACAGCCGTCACATTTCACTGCTGCAACATAGCTGTGCCAGAACATGAGATCCTGGCACATGCAGGCACTTAAACACCATCAGAAGCTGGGTAAAAGTTCAGAGGATAAAATATCATTCAAAATTCCTCTGAAGCCACAGATCCCACTTTCTGATCCTTTCTGTTCCATCACTCTCCTCACATATATTCCTTCTGCATCCTGCCTAATGTCCAGGGAGTTTCATAATGTTACATTCCACTATGATATAATTTCCCCCACCTCCCAGTGTGGACCAGTATGTAATGATCTCAGCTTATGCCCAAATGGTACATAATTCAACAAAGGTTGAATAATTCATATTACACTGCAGCCACTGGAAGATAATTAAACACGCGGGCAGTATAACTCATGAGAAAGATAATAAATCGTGGCATATGTGATGAGGGAGATGGAGTTTTATTTCCAGTTTGATACTCAACTTATAGTCAGTGTCATCAAGGTCTGCCGGAGACTTTAAAATAGATGCACATGTAAGAAATGAGAGGCACTGAAAGATGAAGTAAAAAACATTCCCTGCCATATGCTCTTTTAACTTGAATTATGAAGTGGACCTTTTTCACTCAAGACAAAATGAATACCCTTGTTGAAACTAACTTAAAGGGATAGTTCGCCCCCAAATCAACAATGCGTATTTTCTTACATGCAGTGCTATTCATCAGTCTAGACTATTTTAGTGTGATTAGCGAAGGGTTGGAGATATCAGCCACAGAGATGTTTGCCTTCTCTGCAATATAATGGAGCTCGATAGCACTAAAGCCAAAAAACAAAACAAACATGTGCCAGAGCCGCCTCTAGATTCTGAGGAGGCTGAGGTCGTCCGACATCTGCTGGACAATGGAGAGGATGTTTAATGAGTCTGTGCTATCCCGTTTGCTGTTGTTTGCTAGGGCAGCAGGTTGAGGGGAGCAGATGTCAACAGACTCAACAAACTCATCGGCAAGGCCAGAAACGTTGTGGGGGTGGAGCTGGACTTTCTGGTGGCAGTGTCAGACAGGAAGATGCTGTCTGAGTTATGGGTCATCTTGGATAGTGTCTACCACCCACTCAGTGATGTGCTGGTCAAGCACAGGAGTACATTCAGTGCCAGAGTCCCCTAAGATGCACAGTAGAGTGCCACAGAGGGTCACTCCTGCCTGTAGCCGTCAATTTTTTTAACTCCTCCCTCAGTGTGTCAAACACTCTTGGACTTAATTCAGCCGTCAGCAGTTCTAATTCCATGATTTATTTATTATATTTCAATATATATATTATACTGATTTAAAGGTACAATAAGTCTGTGCAACACTGTCTTAACTGTACAGAGACTGATGCAGTAATTTAACTGGGCAATATTCTTTTCAGTATAATAATTTATTCTTACCAACAACACACTTGATGAGCATACAATGCACATATTGTTCATAGTATTTTTTATTCATATTTCTATTCATGTATATATTGTGTTGTACATTGTAGCATAATATAGATATTTTTAAAAAATTCCATACTGCATTTATACATTGTAATATTGCATAATGCACATATTTGTACACACATTTCATACTTATCATATTATACATATTTTCTATATTTTCAAATATTTTATATATTAGTGTCAAACATTGTAGCATGATGCAAATTCTTTTTAGATTTTTACATACATTTCTACTGTCCTATGATTCTCTATGCTATACATCAGAGCGACTGTAACGTTTTACAATTACCCTGGGGCTCAATAAAGTATTTCTGATTCTGCTAATCTACAGACCTTGCTGTGACTGGTTTCACATAGGAACTATTTTCTGTCTTACAAGCGACACCTGTCAATTGAATTGCCACAGAGGAGGAAGTATGCATCTACTGCTAGCTTACCTGGCACCACCGAGGTGGCTAACATTACAGCTCAGTGGAGGGGGACACCATTTATGATTACATCCTGCGCTGTCACAAACATGAGCCTCTTATGCATGAGTAGATGCACGTCTCCTTCTGTGCGGTGACATGGTTGGCAGGTGTAGTTTGGTAAAAAGAAAATAGTTCCTACATGAAACTGCTCACAACAAGGTCTGTGGATTATCTTAAATAACCAGGTCATGATTGATGGAAAGAGACATTGCTGTTGAGTTTTTCAAATGTATTTTTTTGGCACTTTGAGCACCACAAGCTGCCATCTAGTTCCATTATATTGGAGAGAAGGCAGACATCTCTACGGCTGATATCTCTAACCCTTGGCAGCTCACACCAAAACAATCTAGATTGATAAAAAGCACTACAGGTAAGAGGTGAGTATGTATGTTTTTGATTCTGTAGTGAACTGTAGCTTTAAGAAAACAAGTGCCACACATTGTTTTTAAATCTGTACCACTGCACACTGACCACAGACTCACCTATTTCCTGCCTTGTGCTGCAGACACTAACCCCATACTGGCGTGTCGTCTCTGCCACCGTTTTCAGGAAATCAGCATTGTTCTCAGCAAAACCGAGGTAGTTGTAAGAGCCCATGTTGATGACATTGGGTATGGTCCTCCCTGTAAACCTGCAAGCATGTAAACATTAGGAATCACTTTCTGTTGCCTCCTACTTTTTTCTACTTACACACACACACACTCAGGGAATTAATTACATATTTAAAAAAGTAATCAACATTCAATTAAAAAAAATTGCTAATCATGAACTTGTTTCTTTGTCAGTGGAGTTCATTTCATGAGGAGCAATTATAGCGATGTTTACTGTATATAAGGTAAACAGCAGTGACTGCGTGTGTATCAGCATTCATTATTCCAATTTCCTTGGACATTTTCTTTTTGGGAATATAATCAAATATTCACAACTCATTATGCTGCCCTATAATATGTAAATAAACATGCAAATTGGGAAAAGATGGAAGGTGTGTAATAGCTTCTTGCAATAAGGCAAGCTGATGTAAGTTCACAGCCTCACTGTGCATTAGCATCAGAGTTTTAACAGTATTTTAGGAGAACTGCTCCATTTCATCAACTGACCTACTTCCTCTGACTGCGCATGTAAACCTGCACACCACTACAAACCGTTCCTCATGCCTCTGTGATGGAAAATTATGGTATTTGACCTTTTTAACCTATAGTGTGTTCTGCATGTGTTGTATAAGGTTACTTGTTTTGATGAAACTGAACTTCTCACCTAATGATATGTGTTGCTCATTTAACCCCTACTGTGTTACTGCAGTGTTAGATACAGCAGAGGCCTAATGGAAGTAGGTTAAAGGTTACGTGCCAGGGAGGCTCCCACATCAAGTGTCCTTGTGAGCCTCAAGAGATGTGTCTTAGGGATGCTTACTGCAGAAACCACCTGAGTGCCACATATTTTGACTATTGACATGCATGTGTTTTGGGAACTATAAAGATAGCATGGCTGAAGAACATCTAGGCACTCACTCACTGACTGACTGTTCATGCGGTTGCATGTGTGTGACTCCATTCATGAATGCTTATTAAAACTCAAGAAAGACAGCCGACGTGTGAAGACTTTTTCTTTAAACTGTTCATTAAATAGTTGTTTTGCCACCACACCTCTTTACCCTATCACCAAACTTCACCACTGAAGACAAGCTGACTGCTCCATTTCTACTTTTTCCAGTCTGGTTGAACCTCTTAAAACATGTAATCCACCCTGACTACCCCTCTTTCCTGATTCATAATGTCACATCCGCTCCCTGTGGCTCTTATGTATTCCCTGACCCTGCTGAGCAACACAGAGCTGCCTCACTTGTGTCAAAGAATTTAGGACTGACATGTCCTCACTGATGACACATGGACTACATCTAAAATTAAATACTAACAAGCTTTTTAGCATTGACATTTTAAACATTCTTGAGCTGAGCAGTATGTAGACCTATACTAGAATATGTCTAGTATACTATATCACAGATGACTGGATGAGAGTACCTAAAGGTCCAGTTGTAGTCATCGGACACCCTCTCCATCAGGTCAAATACAGGTCCCGGCAGGCTGCATATGGGACGGTTCCAGTTGTCTCGTACCCTCATGTACAAGTTTCGAGTGTAAAAATTCTCAAAATCTTGATAAAGAGGTATGAAAGCCTGAAAGCAAAGAGAAGCATCATCAACAGCTTCACAGTAAGCCAGTGCCAGGGTGTCACAGAGTGGTGAAACAATACAACAAAGTAAGTTGACGTAAGGAAAACAAATCTCTTCCATGTTTATATGTTGTACCATGTTGAAATTAAAATACAAACTATGCATTATTTGCTTTAGTTTTGTGACCTGACACATGCCCTTGCCCATCCTCTTCAAGCACTTTGCCCTGTAAATAGGGGCTCTTCCATATCATTCACGTGAGATGCCCTAACTCTTGATGGCCACACAGGTGTTCGTTATATTGTGTCTACCTTTGTACTCGCGGCAGGTGACTTCTGTAATTACCTCATAAACATTCAAACCGCCTTCTCAGTTTTTACCTTGGTAGGAGATTCAGATCTACACTGCTGTGGTCTTTACGCTGCCTGTATCTTTTCACACACAATGATCCCCTGACAATGCTACTTACCAAGATTATTTGAGCATTTGCCTTCATTAGCCCCCCCCCTTCTGTATGTCTGATCCAATGATGCCACCATTACAGTCTTACCTTAACTTCACACTGCAAATGATTGTTGTCAAACACAGGGAGCAAACTTCCTGGTTATTCCTTGGAGAGACTGCTTTATTGTCTCTGCCTATGGACACACTGCCTTATCAAAATAATAACCAAACATGCTCACAGCATTTGTTTTTATAAGTTTACAGCGTTTTTTTTAATATGAGCCACGCAAAACAAATCATTACTACTAACTTATCTAACAGTAAGTGTGGTTTTTAAGATTTAAGAAATCAAATCTATGGTAATACAATGGCTCTCATGTGGCAGTGTTGGGGCCTTATCTAGGATCTGAAGCACAGTAACGAAGAAAGAACTTGAATCCTCTGAGATTTAATTAGGTCTTCAACAGATATTCTCTGTGGTGTCCCGTCTCACCCATGGCAACATTATAGTGCAGAGTAACACGAAGGAAGGAGGCAGAGAGGGAGCTTAAGAGCAAAAATTGAAATAATTAGGGGGAAACAAAAAGTGTTGACACCCAAGGCGTGCATGCTCCCCTATTCAAACTGTCTGGGTGCATGCGTGTGTCTACAGTATGTGTATATGCCTGCAATTTGCCTATGTTTGTGCTGATTTTACGTACCTTCTGTTCCACTCTTTCCCGGGCAAGGTGGCACTTCTCTAAGCCCACGGCTCTGAGGAAATCTCTGAGGTAGCCAAACAGCGTGACAATGCCAAAGCCCAGGTATGTCAGGACAGCCACGTACATGGGGGCCTGTTCAAAGGACTCGTGCCTGTGCTGCCTGGAGGCGACACCAGTCCCTGGGCCATTTTTCTATACAACAAGAGGCCCACATAAGCTCTCTTACATTGCAGACAAGACAAGAGAGAACAATACCGTTTGAATAAAAGTGGCTCAGTTTCAAACAAAGGGATGGGAGAGGAGAAGGGGAGGGAGGTAGTGGCCTACTGCTGCACTTCCAGACGTCACTAACACATATTTTTAAGTCTCTCCATTCCATCCATTATCTGTAACCACTTATCCTTTACAGCAGGGGTGTCAAACTGAAGAAACTGCCAAATGTTTTGCTAGTGCTTCAGCAATAATATGCCACCCATACTGTTTTAACACTGATTCCTTTGTACTGAAGCTGCTGGTTGATATTTTGCACAATGTTAAATATCTTTAACTAAGACCACAGTACATTTTTTTTACTGGTAAGACTGGAAAAGCCTCTAAAGCAGCATTTTACACGAAGCAGGCTACTAACTAACTTGCTCCTGACACCTGGCAGCTCTTATTCTTCACAAATGCATCAATATTGCATGTGCAAAAAGTCAACCAGTAGGCTGGATTGGTGGATCAGCTCTGGCATATGGGCCATATATGTTTGACACCCCTGCTTTACATGGCCACGGGGGGCTGGAGCCTATCCCAGCTGACACTGGAGAAGAGGCAAAGCACTGTAAGTACATCCTGGACAGGTCACCAGTCAATCACAAGGCTGACACAAAGGGAAGAGACATACAACACATCACGCTCACATTCACAGCTATGTACAATTTAGAGTCAACAATTAACTTAACCTGCATGTCTTTAGACTGTAGGAGGAAGATAGAGAGACTGGGGAAAACCCATGCTGACTGTGGAAACATACAAACTCCACACAGAGGGGCTGCAGCTGGCTGAACCCTCATGCTGCAAGGTGACAAGGCTAACCACTGCACCACCACCATGACACCCACATATTATTCAAGGTCACGCCAAGTAAAAGCTGCTATATGGGATCATTTTTGCATTGCTCACATTTGAATAAAAAGAAGATGATTTACAGTAATGGATAATGTGAGTCTACGGTATAAACCAGCATAAATGACAGTACTGAAAAGCCGATTTGGACTCAAAGCGTCGTGCTTTTTCTAAATGTAAGAAAGTCAAAATATGCTTAAGGAGAGTTAACAGAGAATACACTGCTTTGGAAAGCAGAAGTAGCTGCATAAACCAGCATAAAAAAGATTTTACTAACAGCTGTTGAAACGATGCAACTTGCACAAATTTCAATTAAAGATGGCAGCCAGAAGTGAGGCTTTATTTGGAATGACTCTAACGACAAAATTAATAAATACCTTTATACTTATGAAAATGTAAATATCATCAATATTGGCCTTGATAAAAGAAACCTGTGTTGGTTGCAGTTTTGATAACACAGTTGTTTGACACCATCTGCAGCACCAAGGAGATATGTCACTTCCGGCTGCCATGTTTGTTTGGTGAAGCACTTGCAGCTTAGATAAACAAAATCGTTTTTTGTGTAACACAGGGAGTATATTATTTTTAATTATCTGTCCAGAAAAGAGGATTGTGGAAGCATCTTAAAACAGTGGTAAGTGTTGTTGAACTAGTGTAACTAACTAACTAAACTAGGGTTTGAAAAGTCACCAGTTAATGCTTCCTTTCACAAAAACTGATACCATGATGCTAATGGTCATATCAGACTTCAGGTAAATCCATCGCTTGAGTGTCGGGCATTAAAAGTATTCAAAAAACGTATAAATAAAAACTTAAATTGTTGGACTAAGTGAAACCGTTACAAGTGGTGTTATGCTACATTGTTAAATTACAACCATAAAGTATGGGATTATACATAAAAAAAATCTTAGCCTCAAAGCAGGTGACTTAATTTGCATAGACAAACATCTGCACCAAACTTAAGTAACCCAACTTTCATAATGAGGCAAAAGGTAACAAAAAGGCTTAAGTGTAAACAAACACAAATGTAAACGAAAGTACAAAGTGGCTTCACCTTCCTCACCTGTAGACTGAGCCTGAAGGCAAAAGAAACCTGCTGTTGCAACAGGGAAGAGTTTCAGGGCGGGGTCGTTTGTTAATTTATTGCTGTTTGGTTTGCATTGTTCTTTTTGGAGGAACTAACCATTCTTTTATAATAAGAACGACAGCAGGCAGATCATGCGGTTAGTTTTTAATTATTTAAAATGTAAATAGCGTCATATAGAGCTTTGGGTTGCTTAAATATCACGTCACAACTACTGGTACCGTAAAAGACACAATGGCACAACTTTTTTTTACGCGCATATAGCCTGGGACGCTTTAAGTATAGCAGTGGTGTGATTTTGGTGGTTTATATGCAGCAGGTGAGCAGCCTCTATGGGTTACAAAGTTTGCCTACGTCACAGAGGTCGTATCAGGTAAAGAGCCCCGTAACTGTTGCTCAGTTTCAAGACAATCTCTGCAGGGAAACAGTAACAAATATCTGACTTTACGCAGGAAGCATGAAACAGACGCACGAAATAATCTGGCGCACAAACGTGTTTGTGTGAGTAAATCCAGCCGCTGACAGACATACCTCTCTCCTGCTGTGATAGCCATTTATATTGATATCTTCGCCTTTCAGCCCATTCTGGTTCAAATGTGGTTTTAAGTTGCCTTTACCCGCAGTCTTTGCCATATTCCTTGACGCGCAGCAGCGACTGTCTGTGTCCTCTGTTTGACTGTCAGGTAATATAACCACCGGTGAGCTTTACTTCACTTACAAAGGTAACTTCCTCCTTTTGTTGCTTCGGTTCAGCCTCCCATTGTGGCTGGGTTTGAACATCGCTATGCGTTGGGGAGTTCTTCAAAAAAAGTCACACTTCAGTTATTGCACTATTTCGATATCCTGTTAATGTGCCAGCTCTCTCTTCTCCTTTTTCAATTTATCCAATAACGACACTTGTGAAACTTAGCACCTAGTTTGCATCTTAAACTAAGTGTTATCTTTGAATTTGCCAGTTTGTCTTGTTAAGGTATTCTAAGTAACTAAGTACATTTATTCAATCATTATACTTAAGCTTTGAGTATTTTACTTGAGTATTTCCATTTACTGTAATGCTACTTTGTACTTCATTTTAGAGCAAATTGCACTCTTTATATGCTACAAAAACAAATTTAACTACTTGTAAAGATATTTTTTGCAAACAAAACATCTTAGAAAATATGTGCTGTAATGTACCTCCTCCAACTAATGCACCAATATTACCTCTACAATTATATATATTAGTACTGTTCTCACAGGGCCAATTTTCCTACATTTACTTTTACTTTTGATACTTAAAGTACATTTTGTTATTATTTATTGTCCCTGTTTTATAAGAATGTGAATACAGCACTTTAATATATAATTAAGAATGTTTACACTGACATATTTGTACTTTCACTTGAACAAAATTAGATATAGTCATTTGTTTACCTTATTTTAGGCCAAGCCTTTAGGTCAATAACACATGGTTGGGGAATATAGGACGCTTGTTTGTTTGCAGATGTTTATGGTTTGTTTGCAGATTAGATTTATTGTAGCCTTATCTTATCTTTGTGAATTGTTAGTCCAGTGATACAGTAGTAGTACACACCAAAATGCACAATCAGCAGTGCGCGTGATGCTCACAGTAACCTGATTTCAAAGTGATGATCTTCACAGTCACATTACAGATTGTTTTCATATATGCACTAAAATCCAGTAAACATGGTTTAGACAGAAATGAAGTCAAGGCTAAATACACAGTAATTAATTCATTCATTCGTTTTCTGTAACTGCTTATCCTGTCAGCTGGAGCCTATCCCAGCTGACACTGGGCAAGAGGCGGGTTACACGTTGGACAGGTTGCCAGACTATCACAGGGCTGAGGCATAGAGACATGCTCACATTCACACCTACGGCCAATTTGGAATCACCAATTAACCTTTGGACTGTGGGAGGAAGCTGGAATACTCGGAAAAAACCCACACTGACACGGGGAGAACATGCAAACTCCACATAGAGGGGCTACATCACCCTGGGCCCAGGTTCGAACCAGGAACCCTCTTGCTGTGAGGTGACAACGCTAAGCACTGCAGCACCCTGCTGCTTTAATACACATAATGTGACACAGATTTGCTGAAAATTGATCTATATGATAACGTGGTAATATAATGCAGCACTTTTCTAGCTCTTGATATAGATCTTGCCTTTATGCATTGACAGGTCAGAGGGTTCAGCTACATCCGGGGCTGAGTTGGCGTTTCAATCTGGCTCAAGTACTCCTCAGGAGGGCCAGTGCTTATTATTGTGAGGGCTTAAACTTATGCTCACTGTGCTGGACTGCTGTCCTAAATGCACAGTAAGTAATAAGAGCATTTTATTGACCACATGCAGCCAAATAGATTATGTTTCAGGGCACAGCTTTAAGCAGTTATGTGTAACAGTCCAGCTCAGCCTAATGATACACTGTACACCCCCTACAGCCACTCTGGCATTGTTCTTGCAGAGCACACAGATGTTTAGTGCAGGAAGGTGTGCTACAATTTGCAGTCTCTGCAGTTAGTCTTCCTGGTTGATGATTTACTGAGGTGTCATAAATCAGACACTCTGTTATTGGCATAGGTCAAATCAAAATTGCCTTGTAAACTTACTTCTGTATGCAGGCTGTCGACACTTTGTTGCCCGCCTGCGTTGTTGAGATTTTCCCTTCGGCAAACACAAAGAGATTGTTTGTTAGTAAAAGGTCAAGGCCTACTCAGTGGTCTTGTGGTGCATTTAGATTGTGGGTACACAGTCAGCCGGAATATGCGCAGTATTTTGTGACAGTAAATGTAATGAGGGTATGTCTTTACATATTGACACTGACTTGCTGCTGTTTTGGAGAGCATGTCTCTCAGTGGGCGTGCACAGGCAGAATATAAGTAGCAGACAGTCCAAGTGATAATGTTAAGGGAAACTCAGAGTTTGGAATGCATGTGCATGTCTGAACAGCTGTGAGAGGAAACATTTTAAATCAAGGTATCTGCTATACACTCTCTGTATACTTTATGTTAGGCTATTCTGCCGGAGTGTGTTTGGACAGGGAGCACATTTGATTGAAGAACTGCCACATGGGACATTTTACAGCCTGTCTAATACCCCCCCACCCCCTCTATGTCATTTTAACACAAATCATTTATCACTATAGGTACGAAACTCTATCCCTCACAACCATTCACCGTTTGACAGACATCATTTCCTGCTTTCCCAACCCACCACAATCGGAAATTGTGCTGTCTCTTTGACATGTGTCTTGAGTTTTTAAGTCTTCATTTGAATTGCAAAGCTTGTAGAATGAGGCCTTCTTTGAATGCATTGTGTGATGTTTTGGCTGAAAACACTCAGGCCCTGTGGGATGACACATGTCATACGCCATCACTTCAGAGCTGCCCTCACTTCGCACTAACTGATGAGGGTTGGTGTTGTCTAATAACTCAAGACCACTTGTCAGGGAGGGAGGGGGGAACGCAGGCTGACACTTGCACGAGGGTAAACTAGGAAGGCTGACAAGAGTGCTGGGAGATCGTTGGTATTGCAGTTTGAGTGAAGCAGAGAGAAAAGGACATATCATGAATCTGGAGTAGTCGGCTTGCATCCAACTGTTATAGAGGGAATGATTGAATGGAGGGTAGCATACCGCAGTCTTAGTAAATTAAAGGTATCCGCAGCTCTCACCTCCTCTTAGCTCAGCTTGGAGTCCTGAATGGAGCTGTCACAGCGGCTGGTGCCTCCCTGCTTTCACTACAGGATTGCTTTCTACCAGTGGGACCAGATGTAACCTACATCTGTCAGGCTTCATTAGCTATGTCAATCTGGATGGCACTGTTCATTTTCGCTTTGCAAATGTTTCTTTTTAATTCTTCTATGCAGTTGCACATTTGGGCAATTTGGATTTTCCAGCATCAAACTTTTAGACATATTTTATCTCGCTGTTGAACATACTGTCATTGTGAGTTTGACCAAAGTTGATCAATGTTTAAGGAGGATCACAAAATTAGGCTCATCATCTCCGCAGGGAAATTCTCCATTTTACACTTCAGCTAGTGTCTTTCATGTTTTTTCAACATGACTGAAGATTGGACTTCATTTTATTTGCTTCCTGTTTGATATTGATTGATGTTTTAATTTCCTAACAGGATTGATCCTTGTATGTCTCACCCCGGCTTCTCTTCTCTACATTTAAGATTATTAGATGCGGTTTCCCTTTTTAAGTTGTGATGGGGAAATTACTTTGAAACCTCCATGAAAGAGATTTCCCACCTTGAATACAGATGAATGGTGAAACGGTGTATATAGGGAATAAGCTGCCCACAGCGCCCAGTGGGAAGTCTCCATCTACACTGCTTTCATGTGAATGTAATGTAAAATGGGCTTTCCTTAAATACATGATGAATACTAATCCATTTTTGATCTGCTTGCATGTTTTTAATCGATCTCTATTCATATTTTTGTTAGATTGACTGATTCTTTTTTTCTTGTGAATTCATTTGCCTCATGGGTTTATTTCTGTTTGGATGTTTATTAGATTAAAAATAAGGTTATGTCTGTTCATAAAACACTTTGTAGAGTCTACAATGCTCACACAAATAGAAGGGTTTTGATCAGTTGCCTACAAGAGATATGGGTTGTCCCTCCACCTAGTGGCAGTGCATGGGAAAGCACCTCAGCCTACAATCACATACACGCAGCCTTATTGCCACTTCCTAAACCCCACCCATGTTTTCCCTATAATGAGATATTTGATTGTAAGTAAATATGTTTGCTAAAACAGATGGACAGGTCTTCACTGACGTGTAGTATTTGATCACTGTAAAACCATCCAGGATTGAAGTGTTTATGGATGAACTCATGTCATGCTGTGCTGTTGGACGCCAGTTATAATGCAGAGCTATATTTAAACTTCCCCTGGGGTGCCATTAAATCATGTAATTTCTTCGTCAGGCCTGGCTGACCTCATTTTAATATCCACATCAGACAGCATTAAGAGGAAAAAAACATTAAAAAGAGGAATATTGAATTTTTGTATCTGCAGTGTTATCTTACATTTACATTTTATATTTAAGCCCTTTGCAGACGTTCTTATCATGTGAGACTTACAAGCAGAATAAGCTGAAATTCAATACATTTGGATGTTGGAATGGCAGGGGCGTGATATTATGTGCTGTGATATGGCTGTGTGTTTGTTTTTGTCGGCTGCCAGCAGGGAGAGTTGAAAGCATGTCTATGTATAGTTCTGCAATGCGCGCAATCCATTTGGACCACCAAGAGAAATGAGAAAATCATAAAAGGTTGATGCATAAAATGGCTGCATTGTTGTTTTTTTGCTTTGCCGGGGATGAGGATACAGAATGTGTTTTTCACTCAGCTAAATAGGATATAAAACTTTAATTGTGTTTTGCAGTATTATTTTGGGGAAAGAGGAGGCAGACTGAAACATCACATTGTATTAGAACCTTTCAGACTGTAAAATTCAATTTTGGCTTCAGTTTTATTAGCAGATAAGTAAGTTTGTGTTTGACAGCATGGGCTATTAATGCTGTGGACTGTACAAATGTCTTCAATAAGTCCTGCATGACAGCAGAAACCCTGGTCTGTTAGCTCCTGCAGCTGCAGTACTCCTAACCTTGAGTGGGTGTTCACATCCACGGGGGCTGGAAGATTCCCCTGTTCTCTTCAAAAGCAAGCGGGAGAGGGGGGAAAGACAGACTCGGAGACAGATATTTATAGAGAGAGAGTGGGAGAAAGTGAGATTGTGGCTTGAAAGGTTAAAGGAAGAGGGAGCAGCGGAATGACAGAGAGGAAGAATGACAGAGTTGTCTGGTGAAACAGGGAGATGGTGGAAAATAAAGATGAAGCAAGAAGACTTAGAAATGGATGATGCTGCAGACATCACCAGAGGCTGTGCGGACCCTGCTGTAAATCTCTGTGTCTCTGTAGGTCAGGTTGGCACTTTACTGCCTGTGTTGACCCTAATTAAGTCCTGCAGATATTGCAAATGAGTCACTGAAGGGCTGGAGGAAATATCTTCTTAGGGTATATCCTGCATTTATATGTCCATTGTTTCCCCCCTCTGTCGTCTATAAACATTACCATGCGGATCCTTAAAGCAGATTGCTAATACCATGAGAGACTGTGAAATATTTATATGCTGCAGAAATTATATAGGTACCTAGTTTATTAGCATAGACAGTTGAAGTGAAATGGGCTTTGCTGAAGTGTTATTAATGTTGAATAGCTCATACATAAGTCAGAATGTGAACTCAGAGTCTTAATATTCCCATCTGGGTAGAATTATGTCACTAAGCAGACAGCTAAAACAGTAAATCACCTCCTCTGAAGCCAAATTTTCCCAACTCTGTAGTTCTTTTTTTCTGCTCTGACAACCGAAGAAACCATTTGTTCCAGGCACCCAGGAATCTATTGGCCTTATGACATCGAATCTCAGCAAGGCTCCTGACTCCCAGTGAGTCTCCCACCCAGCTGTAATTACAGTTTCCTATCTACCGGGATTGTCCCAACCAGGCCCACTGAGACTCACTCCGCACTAAATCTCCTTGATGTCGTCACTCAGCCGTCCAGATGGGTAGCTGGACAGCCAGGAAAAAGGCAAGGCCTCCTGGAAGTGCGCTCCTCCTCAGAGTGGTTGATGTATGGACCGTCGTGGGCTGATTTTAACAAATGGTCTCTCCTCCCACACGGGGCCGTTCTGAAGTCATTGTCACACTAGGCAAATGTGTCTGGCAGGATAGATGGGAGTTTGCCGTGTTCAGGATAGGGGGGAGAAAATGTTGTCTTGTGGACATAGGGCTGATGAGTCGGCACAGACAGCCATTTTCCTGCTGTTACAGGAAGGAGTTTTGTAGAGCTGGAAGCAGGGCTGTCAAGAAAAGGAATAAACAATGGTATGTGGAGGGAGGTGTTAGCTACAACTCAGATGTTGAGCATTGTACTTGTACACTGTGTGTGTTTTGTGAGTGCAGGATTAAATCAAATCAAATCAAGTTTATTTATATAGCATATTTAAAAACAACCACAGTTGCCCAAAGTGCTGTACAAGAATGAAGAATGAGACAAATATACAGTATAGCAATATCACATGCACACAAATATAAAACAGAATAACACCAGTAAGAATAATTACATACGTAGAAATTATTATAAAATACTAAAATATCAAAACCACTATAAACAACCAAAGGCCATAGAAGATTTGTCTTAAAAGTGTCAATTGAGGGGGGACCAACTGATTGAAAGCCGAAAGGCTATTCCCAAAGCTTTGGAGCAGCTACAGCAAAGGCACTCCCTCACCCACTAGTCTCGATCGTAGGACAGTTAAAAGACATTTTTCTGAGGATCTAAGAGGTCGGGAGTTGGAGTAGGGGCAGAGAAGTTCAGCAATGTACTTGGGTGCCAGCCAACATATGGCTTTAAAAACAAATACAAAGAACCTTAAAATCAATCCTGTATGAGATAGGTAGCCAGTGCAGAGATGCTGGCACTGGTCTCTTTTTCTGGCGCCAGTAAGGAATCTTGCTGCAGCATTCTGCACCAGCTGCAGGTGAGACAAAGATGGCTAACCAACACCCAGGTACAGAGAGTTGCAATAGTCAAGCCTTGAGGAGATTAACACACCAAGATTCCTGGCATGGGTATGAACATAGGATGTGAGTGGTCCTAAGTGGTGCTGGGGGGACCAAAAACAATAACCTCTGTTTTATCATCATTTAACTGAAGACTTTCTTGCCATCCAGGATGTGAAATCCTGGATGGCAAAAAAGTCTTCAGTTAAGGATGGATGTGAGTGCTTGAATCCCCTGGGTTTAACTGAAGGTAAATTTGTGTGTCGTCGGCATAACAGTGAAAGGAGACATTGTGCTGGCAGGAAAATGGAGCCTAACGGAAGCATGTACAGTGCAAATAAAATGGGCCCTAAGATAGAACCTTGAGGTACACCACAAGTGATATGGGCAGAAGACGAGGAGAGGTCACCAATCTTAACAGAAGGACCTGTCTGATAAATAGGAGGCAAACCACTTGAGGATTGTGCCCTTGATGCCAACCAGACATTACAATTAGTATGATCAATGATTCCTTTGCAAGGAGGACATGGTTGATACATTAGCAAAACATGTAGTTTCTGATAGAATAATTCATAGACAATCTTGGAAAAAGTAAGACATAGAAACAAAGGAGTATGGAGAGCTTACATCATCAGCAATGTCCACTATCAATGGGTATGTGGATGTTTCACTTTCTGTTTGTTTCCAGTTATTTAAAATAAGAAGTGTTCAATCTGGTTTGGATGTAGAAGGCCGACTGACTAAGAGCACTGTTGAAATTTAGTGGCATATGCTTTGTTTATTGTTGCAAGGGTGATTGGGGCTTTGTGCCTCCTTCATGTCGATGAGGTCTTTTTAAAGGACATGAATTAAACTGAGATGTAAAACATTTCATTGAGCTTTGTTGCATTCTGAGAGGGCCGAATGATAAAAGTTGCTGATTGTCTCAGTGCCTTTAGTTTAAAATACTGACTTGTTTTTATGTTGTTGTCCAAAAGTAGATTAAACACTTTTCAAATCAATGCATGGCTTTTGAAACTAAGATTGAATAATCAGTCTTTCTTGGTGGATCAGGCTGAAATTTGACTGTTCATTTTGCAACACATCACTATTGTGCGTTCAATTAAAGTTTAAAATAAAGTAACGCTGTACACAATATGCAAAAATATAAAGCAATGATAACACATAAACGGTAAAACTCATTATGTATAGTCATTCACAACCATGCATATCAGCGTGTCAGTCCACAAGAAATGTGGGACCGGTTGTGCTTTGAGCTGGTCTGCCATGCAATCAAATTTGCATTAGTACGAAAAATGAAAGAGAAATAAAAAGAGCACGACAGATAGCTGAAGGGGCTTTTTTTTGAAAGCCTGCTTAGTTGAGCACAGTTATTATGAGAGTATCAATCCACATTACGACACACTGCTGTTCCACTCATTTACAGCACGCTGCCAGTCCTCAAATGGGAATATCACAGTTACTGTATTTAAAAGTCACATTCAATATTTGTTATTCTCTCAGCTTCAGTTGGAGAGGAATGTTAATAAGCCTTATAAGCCATGCAGAGCTTTGACTCCTTGTTACTGCACTGCAGGTTTTATCATGGCTTGTGTGAGGCAGCACATGGTGAGAGCTTTGACACCCCTGCCTCTTATTTTCCTAAAACTGGGTGCAAATGCAATGGCAAGTCCAAACTGGGGTGCAAGCTTGCAAACAACCAATTGTTGCAGTTTTTGCAATGTGGAGAGGAAGCTGAATGAGGATAAATTTATCAGTGGGATGAAGACAGTATCAGCTGGTGGAGTTCTGGTGGGCTTCAATAAAGGCCAATCAAATCAGCTCTTCTCATTTCCTTTTAGGATATACTATGCAGGATTTTCCCCAAAAACAACATATAGACTCCCCTCTCATCACTTATGACCCTCTAGATATGTTTAGCACTGTATTTTTCTGCAGAGACTCTGCCATCTGCTTGTATTTTCATCTTATTTTTTGTGCTCAGGACATTTGTGGGTGGGTACCTGCACAGCGCTCAGGTGAGGCTGGGGCTTTATAAAGAGCTAGCAACCAGGTGCCAGGTCGTAAGCGGCATGCATCCAAGAGACACAGCACAAATATAGCAAAACAAAATGCCAAACAAGAGCTAATCTGGGGTTGGCTTTTACTTTGACTTTCGCTGGTGAGTGTGTTTACAGTAACCGACAATCCTGCAAAGTATAACTTAAAAGGAAGCAGATAGCCTTATACAGCAGAACTATATTTTATTGTTTTTTGGTTTGTTTAACAAAGGCATTAAATTAAAGGCCTCTGCGTTCTTTAAAGCTTCTGTTCATCTATCGACTCTCCAGTGTCTACAGTTCACCTCCCTTTCTGCACTCTCACTTTGGAAGAGTCCCAGACAAGAATGGGTCAATACAGGAAAGTCCCAGAGCAAAGAAGGAAGTTAATGGTTCACTTTCACCCTATGAAAGAGAGATCGATAAAACAAATGGATGCATTTAACACAGTGTTCCTCAAATGTCTGACATGCCCTTTAAAGAAACACAGTAGAGACTAGGCCCCTTGCTATTAATGTTTAAAGTAAATCTACCAGTTTGGATTGATTAGAGATTTTTTTTCTGTACACCTTTGAATTTCTACTGCATCATGAGAAAAAACAACATTCAGCTCCCCCTGATCACATCACTCCTCAGTGGTTTGCAATGGTTCGTGTCACAGCTACAGCAGAACAAACTCACACCAATAGGTGATGTTTTTCAAAATCTCTGAGAATCGTCTCTTGATTTGGTGCTAAAAGCTCAAGTGCTAAAACCTCACCATTTTATTGAGTAATGCCCTGCTTGTGCTCAGACCTGAGAAATTGCATTCCTGCAGTGTGTCCGCTCATGTTACCATCACCATGGACATCCATCACACTGCCACACACATATTTTGTGGCTGAAGCTCTGAAATATTGTGCACTGATAGCTCTTGTACTGATATTAACTTGTCATGCCACAAACATGAGGGTTTTCAGTCTGTCCTTAACAGTTTTATTTCTGGGAGAGCAGGAAACTGTTGAAATGAAATCCCTTTAAGATTAACACCTCCTCAGAACTCCCCCCAATGGCAAGAGTAGATTGAATTAATTCAGCAAAAACATTTGTAAACAACCTGATGAATAAAAAATATATTCCAGTACTGAAATTACTGATTGGACTCGCTGTGCTGAGTCTCAGTCTGCAGTTCAAAAGGGGAAAAGGAGCATTGAGAATGATGGCGTCTGGCTGTGACACTGGTGGCAACAGGCCTGAGAGTCTGGAGGCAAAGGGGGGAGGGGAAAAGGAGAAGTGAGTGACTGATGGGCATGTGTCAACCCTCCTCCTATACTAAATGTTGAGAGGCAACAAGGGTGGCTCGCTAATTGGGGCGAGATGTAAAAGTCCCTGTCACTCATCATCATCTTCACTAATATGTTTGGAGGCAAAAGCCAGCTGAAGCATGGAGCTGAGTGATTAGTCACAAGAGTCGGAGGCCAGCTGAATGAAGGATGCATCTCCACTCGAAATATCTTTTTTGGACGTAGCTCTTGTACTGATAAGATTGGTACCACACTGTGCCGCTGAACACAATGCTTCTGCTTTAATTATTGAACATCTGTACATTTAATTTGCAGAGAGCAGCCCTGTGAGACCAAGCTTTGTACTGATATTTTTTTTTTCTCTTTTTTTGGTGCACAACATTGAACCACTCCAGAAATAATGGCAATATCATGGATTGTCGTGATGGTCACAATGGAGTAGAGGTCTTGGCCCTCTAGCATCTATAATTTTTCTCTGACCTTGAATTGTTCCCTTCTTTCAGAACCTTTCATGCGATGTCCTGGGGGAAATAATGGCAAAGAGACGGAGAGTGAGATGCAGCCTCTGGAATTGACTGTGAAATTAACAGGAGGCACGTTATTCCAGCGCACTGTTTAACCAGTGTGAAAAACAGATAGTGACAGCAATAACGAAGCAGGTAATGAAATAGTAAGTGCTCTCCCTACTGTTGTATGTATTTATCACTTTTATTTACTTTTTTGTAGACTTCCCTCATTAGAGCAGAGCAATAGCAATATAGCTGTTTGAGATGATAATTGTCGGCACATTAAAAGGCTACGTTTGATGACAAGATGATTTAACGTTATACAATAAATATTTTTTCCCCTCACAGACATTAAACATTGCCTTTAAATAATGTAGCTGCAAAACTAAGTTTCAACAGGTATAATTAAGCTCCATTTACCACCTAATTAGATTAATATGCTACCAAATATTCCCAGTCACTTTTTAATGGCTGGTTAATACTAGTAGTTGGCATTGTCTCTTCTGAGTAATTCCCACTCTTGAATCTAATGATCCGAACAAAGCCGACCAGTTATATGATCTAATTTGAGTGGCTTTTAAAACCTGCTAAGATCTCATTTCCATAACCCTCTAACTGGGAAAACAACAGCAATTATGGGACTGGTATTAGCATGAAGTGACACCTCTGAGCTGCAGTCATGCAGCAGGTGGGTAATTGGCCCTGAGCTGTACAGTGGGCGCTCTGTGGGACTGTCCTTGTCTCGTGATGGGGACACCGGCTGCTCCACAGGGTGGACTTATCAGCTTGCTGCCCTCTGAGCCAGATGCAGCATTTCATAATTAACCAAGTGAGACGAGTGGGGTCAGAGAGAGAGAGAGACGCCGCAGTTCTGTACTGTAACCAGCTCTGCTTAAGCCGCGATCATACATGTACAGTAAACGTGTCACTCCTTTCTAGTCTGTTTACTTTTGCTCTCATTACCTCAGATGTACAGTATGTGGATTATTTGCATGCAGACAGTGCATTAGAAAGAGACAGAGAGTTTTATTGCTGAGAATGAAACTGGACTCCAGAGGCCTCCCTGGTGTTAATTGAGGTGTAATGTGATTTGTTTTGCTGGCCCTTCTAGCAGCCCTTCCCAGTCCATTGAATCAGATCCCCTGTGATTACTCTCTAATGGCCTGAGTTACGTCTGTGTGCTTTAAACAACCCACAACTGCTGAAGATAAAATGATAAGGTTAATGCTGCAATGACACGATGCAAACTGAATAACCATTTAAACAGACTGTCTGTACAGCATCACTGCAGTGTACTTTAGAAAACTGTCCTTAAACACAAAGACTGTTTGTAAGCGTATGCAAACCAAAGGGCTGATGCTGGCACAATACCATTTGCATCTGGTGCACATCCATATTTGCGTGCTTACATAATGACTTGCAGGTGAGGTTGTGTTTGTAAAGAAGCAACCAACAAAGAGCTGTAGTCGGTAGAGGCACACAGACACCTTCTCTTGTAGTTTATATACATAAAAGTCCTCTCTTTGAGTTTATTAAATGCCTGTAGCCATCATTCACCATCATCCGCTGAACATAATAACACACTTCAGTAATGTGACTTGGAGGATTCTGGTAATATCAGGAGAACTTCATACCACTGTAATATGCCCTTTCTGGTGCTCAAAGCTCCAAAGAATTAAATTAGAAATAGTCGACATGCATGTCTCTTTTCAAATGCAATGCCATGGTTATTCATAGTAATCCACAGACCCCATTGTGGAGGAACTACTTTTTACCAAATCATGTCTGCCAGCTGTTCAGCACTGAGTATAGGGAGGAAACTATTCGAACAAGGTCTCTGATTGTGTCATTTCATTAGAAAATACTTGATGATATTTAAATTTACACAAAATTCCCACAAAACACTGGGTCCTACAACAGAGTGAGCTACGCTGTATATCTCCAGACCTCAGCATATCAAAAAAATATCTAGACAGATGGATCACACTCTGCATAAGAGAAAAAAATGAGTTCTGCTGTGTTTTTGGTAAACTGCTCCTTTTAGTGGTACAATCAGTGACCTCATCATTCAAAGACACAGGTGTTGGATGGGAGTGAGTAGCTTATATTTGGCTGCACCGACATCATTTGCTTCAATACCGTATTCAGCAGGGAAAACATGCAACGATGGGATTTTCTTTTTCTATTATGAAAAGAACGGGTTACCAGGTGCACGTCTGTGGGGAACGTATTTATTTATTATAGACAGGCGTGTTGATGCGTGGCGCTATACCCGACTAAACCGATCATTCTTGAGTGACCTTTCTGCATTGGTGCCACTGCACTGCAGTTCATGAATGTTTAATGGAAAGGCTGGCTGTTTTGGGCCTGCCAAGCTGGGTTTGCTGCCTGACAGAAACATACTAACTCAAAGGCAGAGTGGAGGTTAAAAACAGTGGGTGCTACAAACAAAGGACACCAGACACAACCTCTGACAAGTAAACACTCCTCAGACCCAGAGAACAGGTGAGCATCAGATGAGGGAGAAATGCAATTATGCATACACACACACACACACTCCCATTTTCACTGTCTCTCTCACACCTACACAATTTGATCTCACATTTGACCTCTTTATATTGGATGAACGACCCTCTTAAAGGCACGGTGACCCATATTATATTAATTAATGCCATCCTATATACTCAGGAACACTACGTCGATAGCTAGAATGACGAATAACAAGCACAGGCAGAGGGAAAAGGCGTGGGTGAGGACTAAGTAGAAAATGAGAGCGGGACTTTGTAAAGAGAACAGGAACAACAAGATACACTGCTGGTGAGGTGTCGTCGCGACAATATCTTCTTTACAGTCTGGCCCACAACATGCATCCCCCGACACCTTTTCTGCCTCCTTGTATTTTTTACCTACCACCACGTACTCTCTACTCACAAAACACCTCGAAATAAGTACAAAAGAAGACAGTAGCAAGAAGCAAAAAGACATGATGATATGAAAATAAGATAGGAAAGATAATTGGGTTTGAGAGTGAACCGAGATGGTACATGAAATTGTGAGAAAATGTGTGGAGGAGAGGTGCTGATTTGGCAGGCGGACAGCAATGCAGATAACGATTACCTAATTTATTAAAAAAAAACAAAAAAAACACACACACATCCCTGAAACAAAACCTTCAGCGGTTTGTTGGTGCCATGTTTGACTATAAAGGCACAAACAACATCAAATCAAAGTCTTGTACCCTGTGTTTGCAAGATAAACACAATCAGCTTCTCATATCTGTCTGACAGCATCCCACTCTTCCAGCTTTATGGAGGAGACAGCACAAAGAGAATACTAGTCAACTGTGTCATGAAGTGTGAGCATGTGTGAGAGGAAAAGAGAGCGACCAAGGCTACCTTCAGCACCATCAAAGTGTAGGGAAAACTTTTACTCCAGTGAAGTCTTACATTTAACTGCCAGGGTGGCATGACGAGATAAAACCTTCAGCTCCATGCTGAAATCTGAGAGAGAGAGAACAAGCAGATGAGTCAGCTGCACTAACGGAGTGGACGGCATATGAATATGATTTCAATAAAAAGCTCTGCTTTAGAACTCCTGCATATTCAGTACCCAGAACTATGGTCACTCAGTTTGACAACTTTACAACTTTAGCATAATACGCTTACTAAAGAAGGGGACACAATAAAAAGAGGATGAGATTTCAAAGGTCAGATGCAACTTTAATCAGTTGTACTCTATGGTATACATCAAGGTTATTCAATTACAAATTCAAATGAGCAGGATGTTAAAACCAGGAAATGTAAATGGGCTAGACATTTTCAGCAGCTTATTCAAAACTGTTTTTTTTTCCAGCTTTTAGTAAGGACAAATTTTAAACAAATGCAAATGAATGTTGTAAAAAATGTCAGTGTTTATGCTTCACTTTTGAAATTAGATAAATATTTTTGTCACATATCTGACCCTGGCACATCACAAAGTGCAGAAACAGAATTAAAAACAGCTATCGATGCACAGAACCACAACAAGTGGCAGTAACAGTAACACACTCTATCTGTCTTCATCCTCCCTTCCATACACACCTCACCTCATGACATTTTCCTGCAAGGTCAGGAAAAAGTTGTTTCGGAACTCTACTAGATATGGTTGGAACTGCATCACAGGAGAAAACGTTGATTTGTGAAAGATATGATTGGTGGTGTCGCCATACTGCACTATACATCCTGTCCTATCTGCACTGTGTATCTGTAACTCAGTGGTGACTGTGGCTCAGAGGTAGAGGGTTGTCCACCAATCAGAAGATCGGTGGTTTGAACCCTCCTCTAGTCCACGTTAAAGTACTTGAGTAAGATACTGAATCCTAAATTGCTCCCGATGGCTGTTACATCGGCGTGTGAATGGTTACTGAGTAGCAGATGGCACCATGTATGGTAGCCTTGGCCACCAGTGTGTGAATGGGTGAATGTGACGTGTAATGTAAAAGCACCATGAGTGAAGTGGACTATAACAGCGCTATATAAGTGCAGTCTATTTAACTCAAGCTAGATGAGGATGAAGCAAGATGGCTCACTTGTTAGCTCCTCCTAGACACTACATATAGTTTATATATTTTGTCATACCGGTATATCAGATTTATGCATGCTGGGCCACTCGGAGATTGCTTCTGGGCTGGATGTGGCCCATGGGCTTACAGCTGAATAGGCCTGGTATACATTATGTACATGATGAGAAGCAGCAGAAATTTATTTTAATAACTTCTGCCAAGGAGGTTATGTTTTTGGGTTTGTTTGTTTGTTTGTCAGCAGGATTACAGAAAAACCTACTGGCCTGATTTTCATAAAACTCGGTAGAAGGGTGTAGCATGGGCCAAGGAAGAGCCCATTAAATTTTGGAGAGGATCCGAATCACTGGGTGGATAAACAAATTATTTTTCACTTTCTCTAACTTTGCCTGATAGGGCATTTGGCATGGGTGGAGGTCTGCGCTCTCCAAGTGCTCTCCCAAGTTATTATTTGCACCTTTCAAATTGCAGAACATACAAAACCACCTCAATGGCGCCTCGCTGCACCTTGAGGCATCTCTTTAAATTTCCATTGGTTCTTAGTGGAGAGAGGCACTGAAGAGGGAAATAGATGATAGAGCCCTTTCTGTCTGGGCCGGGGCTGTGATGCAGAGAGCAGCTCTCATTGATAATGCATCAGGAGAAGAAATCCATCAGGACCACATCCATTTAATGCATGAAGCAGACATTTATGCATAAAAGTGCGCGTGGCCTCTTGCTCCAAACCTGTGACCAGGCTAAGTGGGGGTGTCCTCTCCGGGTTGTCACCAAGTACAGTAGCTCAGGTCTCAGGGACAAAGCGCCCCCCAGACATCACTCCTGCCCACGTCCAGACAAAAGGATGAAACATTCATGAGGTGTCTTTGCGACAATGGCAGATTCAACATTGTTTGGTTATGGTGGCCTCCCCACCTCTTCTTCCTCACTCCACTCCACCCGCCTTCCACACACATCATCATATCTGTTGGCCCACTTGATAGAGCTTTCAGGTGAAAACATAAACCCAGTGTGGAGTGATTACCGAATGTGCTCCTGCAGAGGAAGGACTGGCATTTCTCTCTCTTTGTTGTGCCTCTGACCTTTTGAAAATATCACAGATTAAATCTTTAATTATTTATGAAGGCTAGTTGTGGTGATGGCAGAAGAGAGAGGGGGGATGTTGCCACATGTGATGGGGCACCTTGCTGTAAGAGAAAAGATCGACGTTGTGTTTGGTGTAGTTCTAAGCCAACACGTACAGATTCACGCATGTGCCGAGAGGCCCAGTTTGCTCTTTGACATTATCAGATGTTTTTGTTGTGAAATTTGTGCTTTGTGTGTGCATTCTACTTTCAGATATCCTAACGTAGATTTTAAATTCTTTCTCAAACACTGGACTCAAGTCTGCCCAAACACGTGTATCACACTGTTCACTGAACTTCATAAACAGCAACCCTCAGATCCTCCTAACTCCTCCTCACGTCACCTACCCTCATGCAGTAAACATTCCTGACACATTCATTTTAACATAATCAAATAATCATGATGCAAGAAATAACAAACAAACAAACAACAGAGAAAATAACTATGCTATACGGAAGAAAAGTATTTCCCGGGAGAACGGTTGAACCAGTGTTTGATATGCAAATTCTCTTTTTCATCGGAACCCCCAGTAAATGTCAGGAGGGGACACCGAGGAGGGGCTGAACATCTCAATTAAAGAGCGCTAACATGCATCATTCCAAACAACCCATGAAATGAAAGGCATCATTTAGATTGATCTACAGCATCAGTGAGAATAAATCAGAGCAGCAGCCTAATAATGCAACACTCCAGGGTGCATCTGAAAATTGCAGATAGGAATTCAGAACAGTATCTGCATAATGATGTTCCAGCTGATGAAGTTGGCGATCAGTGTTTGGGAAACGGGCCACTGTTGCTGCGAAGTTAAATGCTGAAATGTTTCTGTGAGAGAAGAATGACTCTAGGACTGTGCCTCTCTAATGGCTGAATCGTGCTCACAGTTTGTTTTCTTTGGACCAAACTGTGGTTAAAGGCAATAAAATGATTTGTCTGCACTCCTAATTAACCTTCACCGGTGTTCATGCCAGTTAAGCACTTTCACGGAGTTTGGAAATGTGCTTCTTGGCGTACTGGGCCTGCATTGTATAGCGAGAAGACACTTGGCTCTTGGCTAATTCTAGTATTTTAGTGTTTAGTTTTCCAAACGTAGGAAGCTCCCGGCTATCTGCCTATTGTTTCAGAATATCCGTAACAGCTTGTGCTTAAATTGATCTCCTTCAGTAATTACCTTGGTTCTAATTACTTCTGGACTTGTGACAAACTGCTCCACAGATTTTGTGGTGTCTCCAAGATCTCTGTCTTAAGACATCAGATAATTACTGGTTTAAAAGAATAAAAAGTATCTGTACTTACAGCGCTTGTTTACTTCTCTCAACTAAAACTTTCTGTGTGTTTTGAAGTTAACACACAGCTTCTCCTTTACCACCATCAACAACACCGAAATTAATGTATTTAAGTGTGGTCCTCTCACGCAACTTGATGAGTGAAGGCGTATCCTATCAGCACAAGTTTTATAAATGGTTTCAGTTTTGATCAGGTACAGTCCAGAATAATGTGTCTTGCCACCCTAAAGGACAGATCTTTGTACTCGTTGCTCTTATGTCTAAAAATTGCTCACTTGCAAGTCGTGAGACATTCTTTGAAAATTACTCAAGTGAACATAAAAGTACCGGCTTTCATTAATCAGAGTGTGAATTTATTTGCCCTGGATGAGAAATGTGCTTGGATTTATCTCTGTGACATCAGTGCAGGATCACAGCAATAGCTCACAAAGTCTAATAACAAATATGTGTTTTTATTTTGTAGCGAGAACAGAGCCATACATTTATGTGAAGAGCACAGTGCTAGCTATACAGGGGAGACCATACATGTTTCCAGTTTGCTCAGAAAGGCAACATGCCACAGGGAGAAGCCAGTACAGTACAATGGAGTGCTTTTTATGAGTGTGGGAGAATATGTCTCACATTTACTGAAGATTTACAGCTTCAGAATTAATGCTGATTTTATTAAATATTAAGCCTGCAGTATATGACAGTATCAAGGGTTATATGAACGACCCCCACTGAGAATGACCTAATTAGCTGACCATTGAGAGGATGAGATTTTAGAGACCAGGAGGGGTTTTACCACTGGTGTCACCTCTGATTGCTCTGTTTGCCCATGTGAAAAGATTGTTGTTGTTTTTGTTTTTTTTGTTTTTTAATATTTAGATAGCAAAAAAGTTACATGCATGCACACCTGTTTGCATGCATTTACCAAGTGGCAACCTCCTTGGCTGAAAAATTACGCCAATGCAGAATGTTAAAATGCCCAACTTTGCGGCAGAAATAAACATGTGTACAGCCTGGTACACAAAACTATTTTTGTCTCTGTAGCTAATTTCCCTGATCATAAAAACTGTACAGGATGTGAAATTTTTTATGTATCTCACCCATTTAAATTATACTAAAGCTTAACGTTACACATTAATTAAAGGTGGGGTCTATCAACAGATGCTCTTTATTCTCCACACTATGTACTGTACATTGCAACCTTGAACTGCACCCTTTACTGGTAACAATTTGATCAGATTTTTGCTGGGTCAGAATGTTCTGTCACACAGTGCGACACTGTTGAGGGCATGGCCATCAGTTCCGCTCAGACTGCAATCTGGGGCTGTTTTTGCTTGTTACACTGCTCAACATATTCTCCAGCATCTAATGCAAATGCAAATGCAAGATGTTGAAGATTAAAAGAATTACTTGGAATTTAAAAAAAAGACTGCATTTAAGGCTTTCGATGACCCAGTTTCCAGGCATCCATCCAGTGGCTTAGTTGCTCTGGAGGCTTCTGAATGTTGTATTTGTGGATTCACTGTGCAGTGTGTATGTGTGTGTGTGTGTGTGCATTGTCTGTGCAAGCACGCATACATGCAAATGCGTTTTTGTGTTTGTGTTCTTGCTTATATGCAGCTTTTTTTTTTTTTTTTTTGCTTGTGTTGGTTGGTACACATCCTTAGATCTCATCAAAAAACAGTGACCTAGATATAATTAACCCCCTCAAACCAGCAGAAAATTGTATTTAAAAGTAGCACAGCGCCCATCAATCTGCCCTGCATGTCAGCACCGAGCTGCTTCCCATGTTAAAGCCGGGTTTCTAATAAAGGGAGATATCGTGGACTCCCTGCAGCATGTCAAGCTGGCGGCACACAAGGCAAGCGCTCAGAGAAATGCAGCAGACAGGTGATGGAATGAATAAGCTTGTCTCAAGGCAGTCTCCTGGCTGACGGGTACTTCACACGAAACACAGAAATTCTAGAAAATAAGCTTCTTTTGAAATGAGCATCACTTATTGAATAGCAGAGAAACAATTAACGCCCTGCACTGTGGCCTTTGCGTCTGTGGCAGCATGACACAGAGCTGCTTGAGAGGCATTGAAATTTCATTTATTCTTGTTCAGATAGCCACTTGTACGACATTATGAGGTGTAATTTTCCATTGGCTGAACAGCTCCCCTCATCTCCTTTTGAGGTGAATGAGCACACACATCACATCCCGCCTTTAAGAATCTTCACTAACGCGTGAGATCCTGATTACACTTTGCCTTTAATCTAATAATCTGATTTAATTTGACTGTTCATTTGTTCATGCATACCAATGTGGGAATACAGCGCACGTTCAAACCATTTTCTTGTCTTATGGATGCTGCAGTTATTATGATAATAGGCCAGCATTAACCCATGTGTATTATATCTCTTCAGATCAGTCCTTTTTAGTGTTCACTTTTTTCACATTTCCATGAGATTGATTTCCTCTGAAGGTCTCTTAGAAGATCAAGATGCTCTTAGTAGCTCATGCATGTATCTGATTGCATAAATTATGAGTTACATCAACTGTCACTCACATGCTCACAGTATGTCATGAAGTAGCTGCTTAGTCAGGAAACGGGGAAATGAGTTGAGGATTGATATGATTACAGGCAGATAATTAAAGCTACTTTGAAAAGGAAATGATCAACTCCACCACTGAGTAATCATACTTACAAAGGTTAAATTAACTGGATCTCAAGCAGCACTCTCAGTTGCTGTAAGACAGTTCAAGTTCACTCTTAGTTTTACACAACAAGGTTAACATGAATGCAGCCTGGGGGGCTGATTGGCTCAATTTTAACTATATTCTTGTCTTAACAGTGGGTGGAAAGTACAGACATTTTTACAAGTACACTATTACACTCAAGTCTTTTAACACGCTTCATTTCATGATCAAAATTATTTGTGATTATTTTGTTTTATTTATTTTTGTAGCTGTACGGAGTGTATTTAACTCAGTGTCAGAGCTGTGATTTGTGATACGGGCTTCCATGTTGTATCTTTCAGGGCTCGACAATAAGGATTGCCTGACTGACTGTGGGAAGTAAAACACCACATTAGATTAGCAAATCTAGCAACTCATTTGCCCGACTGGGAAAGTGGTAAAAATGAATTTTACATTTTTTTTTTTTTTTCCTTTTCCAGAGCTGATGATGGAAGTAGCTAAGGAGTGAGCCATCTCACTTCCTTCTCTAGCCTACCACTTAAATAACGATTAAGCCAAACAATTAACTTTAGAATTTGTTGGTATGTGATAACTGTAGGGGGAAGTAAAAATTGATTTTGGGCTAGTAGATTTCTGACCTGTCTGACTGGGCAAGTAAAAAAAAAACACATTAATATTGAACCCTGCCTTTATCCTAATGCTGATATGTCTTAGTACAAGTTTAACGTAGGCATTAAGTAACAGATTTGTCCCTTTTTTTGTCCCAGATTCTGCACAAAATAATGACTAAGTCTTGCCATGCTTATGTCTTACAAAACAGCAATATTCTGCAAAGAGCCTTTTTCCGTCTGCTCTTTTTCTGCACAATGCGGCAGTGCTGATGCGTGGTTTCCTCACCCTCCCTCTGGGAGGTGTGAACCAAGGGAAGGGTAGAGACAGGAGAAAGAGGAGGCGGAGAACACAGAATGCAGTAAACTTCAATAAGCACAGTGTCCTCATCTCCTTGTTCTGGAGATCAGAGTTTCCAGTTTTTTGTCGAGGAAATGGGGAATTAGTAATTCAATACTCCTGATAGTTTGAATAGTATGTCTAATAAGTTAATTACATGAAGGGGTTGTCATACGGAGCTGCATACTGGGGTAAGAGCAGGATCTTCACACATACTTATTTAATCTGCTGGTTCTGTTTGATGAATCAGATCCAGATGCAAGCATATAAACTGTGTCTCCACGGGTATTTTATGATATAGCTATAAGATAAACATCAGAGCCCTGAGTCTGTTGGACTTTGTGGAGAGCAAGAAAAAGACTGGTGCATCCGAGAATTAAATAAGTGAATATATTTATCATAAAATATCTTTTCTCAGTCCTCGTCAGAATGGTAGCGCTGCTGAGAATCCTACTGGCACACAGTCCTACCCTGGGGCTCGGGGATTACATGTGCTGCGTACACGTTAAAGCCTCTAAACCCTCGCCTCCGCAGAGCTGATCTGACTGCACAATCATCCCCCTCACTCTCAGCTCCACTCCACCGGCCATGAGGCCTCCGTTCTCCCAGGATGCCAGCTGCTTACTTCCAGATCAGCAGAGCTCTGCAGCGCCCGTGAAGGTCGGACCATGAGTAAATTTGTCAGCTTGCCTCTGTGTTCACTGGATCACCTGGGAGTTGACCCTCTAGCTCGCCATCAGTTGATGGAGTCGGACATCCTGACTGCATCTATTTTTATATATCAGTTTATTTTTTAGGATAAAATTGGTTTAAAAGAACAGTTAGTGATTGTTTGAACTCCCACACAGACTGGCACACATGCAAAAATACACTTAATGTGCAATACAATCGCACGTATCTGCACAAAACGCTCACACACATATACACTCCCACACCCACACAAACACACAACACATCTGCAATTTCAAGGGGTAAATTGAGGACCTAGAGCCAAGAAACACCATACAGGGCAGAGCATATTCAATTAGCCCCTGGCAGTTCTTCACCCTTACCTATCGTCATTGCATCACATTTCAATATTGCACAGAGGTGTGCCGCCAACGCACTGCTGACACATCAAAGGGCTGCGGCAAATCCACACTCCTCCTCGGAGCCTCACAGCTATGTCACAGCTGTTCTGGGGTAGGCCAGACAGGCACAGGGAGAGGCCAGGCATGACTAAAGACCTTAGCAGACATATTAAAAAATGGATTCTCTATTTCCCACTTCGATGAGTTAAAGTTATCAGGCCAGCCTGTGGGTAGAGCTTGATGGTTTCCTGGTCCAGCATGGCATGGTTAAGTCTGAGGGTTAAGGAGAGAGATGATCTGGATCATGAAATGTGTATGACAGGGTAGAAGTGATGAATGAATTTTAAGTGTAGCACTTTTTCAGACTAGTTTTTTTCTTGCCTAAAGTTTATGTTCTGATAAAGCTAACTTAACCATCTCCTTTATCCATGAAGTTTGTACCCAAGTACACCAGGACAGACCTGGTGCACTGGAAGAAGTCCATCCATTCAGCACTGTAATGAAAGATATATCATCGTACATTAAATGGGTGCCAGGGCATAAGTCCAAGACCAAGAAATAAATAACATCATCCCGTCAGTCTGTCTTCCATCCCTCTTCCGGCTGGTGTAGGTGGAAGCGATACAGGTGGAAGTGGCTCACTGAGATCTTAATCAGGATGTAGCAGATATAGATATATTTGCAGAAGCAGCATTAACACAGCTAGTTAAAGTTAAAACAGTGTGCTCATTTGTTGCCGCTGGGTTTGCCTCCTTACCTCTGCACCGTCTCTTCCCCTCTCTTTTCTCCTTTACTGTTGGCCAAATGAGTTAGGGCTCTAAATTGAATTCCATCTTCGTGTATTTCTTCCAGAGGGCTCGCTAATTAAGAATTTAATTATGGCTGAGAGCAAAACACAGGCAACAAAACCCCCTCATGTTTAAAACATGATCACCATCTCTCTCTTCCCCTCTCTGTCTTTCTCTCTCTGCTTCTTTCTGCAAGTGTGTTTTCTGAAATTTTTGAGGTGAACTGAAGGTAAGACATACGCTAAGATGGTAATCAGAAAGGACTATACCAGAAATTCTCTAGAGTGAGCATGCGATGCATGCGTGATCAAAGAGAGAAAGGAGGTTGGACCTTAGAAAAGATATTCAATGCAGCTTAATGTTATTAAAATTATAAGCCTGTTTGCTCAGAATAAAAACTTTCAGTGCTAAAATCCACCAAAATAAAATGAATGTTTGATGATTATAGCAATTAAAAAAAGCACAACTTCATTAGCGTCTTGTGCTTTACTTTTTACTTTGACTCTCTCTGCGAACACTGCTCAGTGTGATATTTCTGCTCTCTTTTGGCACTTTGCACGAGGGCTGCCTGGAGGATTGTTCCCCTGCCTGGGGGCTCTCCGCTCTGTAGGCTTGTCCTGTTCACATACTGTACCTTTTCTTCCTCTCTCCATTACGCAGACCCTCTCATCTTGTCTCCGAGGGCCAACCCTCCAGCAGCTATTTGTCACAAGCAGATGTTTCAGAGAACCATGACCTCCAAGTGTGGTTGCTGGGGAATGGGAGCCTGGCGCCAGTTCTGATTGGAAACCTGCGGAGCAGAGAGGGCATGGTCAAGGTGAGTAATACTAGCTCCTCTCAGGTCTTCAGGTCAGCTAATCTCCCATGGCAATCAGGAAGGCAATAGAACGAGTGAGAGGTCCCTGAGTGGGGCTGTCCAGGCCCTGACATCACAGTGATGGGGCCAGACTGGGACCAACTTTCAGGGACGAAATTTAATGTCTCCTCTTCAACTATCCCACACACACACACACACACACACACACACACACACACTTGTATGGGATAAGTTGTGAGGTCCACAGAATGGCATCAGATGTGGCTTTAGAAATCTAAGCATGTGGTCAGAAAAGCAAGTGCATGTCCTTATGGCTGAAGCATGTATGAATGTTAAGTTAAATTTGATCCTACACTAGTTATACCTAATCTGGTGTCTGCATTCATGGAAATACAGACATCTGTAAGTTGCAAAGAGCAACATTTAAACAGGAATGGGACTTGTCAAAATGTGCCAATAAACGGGAACAATAAACACATTGGCTGTAGTATCTTTTAAGCCTGAAATCACCTTTTAAGGTTATTCAAATGGGAAACATTTGACTTTTGGTTGCGTATGGTTGGAGGCAACAGATACAGACCAGTTTCTCAAACTCTACTAAAGGGATGGACCCCACTTCCCAAAGGATATTCCCTCTTTTGGTGTTTTGATGATGATAGGGGAGAGCTCCAAAGTCAAAATGTTCATCAGATATTACTGGTTATCCCCCTAAAAGCTCAGTTGTCTTATGCTAGCTAATAGCTTATTAAATTTTGATTGCTGAGGCTAAGGCTGAGGCTGAGACTGTAGAGCACTGTAATATAACAGTTTATTGTTTGTATCATGTCTTCCACCATTGTGTTTACAAGGATGCACATGAACACCATGATCGCGGGACATCGCAATGCACGTTTCTGCCAGCTGTGGTGGGTGTTAACAGTTGGTGGCAGTGATGTGCTCTAAAAGTAGCACTACAGCAATAAAGGAGAAGAAGACCGCAAGCCAGTGTAAACAGTGCAGGGCTCAGAGCATTTGAAAAACAAAGGCTTTGCTTTATGAGGTAGGAAATGCATTCAAAATGTTTGTCAGACGTTTAAAATGCACACTGTGGGTTTTTGTGGAAAGTGTTAAATGTGAACAAAACCATTGCTGTTTATAATGAAAACTCCACATGGTAATGTCAAAATGACCCTTTGTCTTTATTCTCTCCATTCCTTCATGCTCACTCACTCACTCTCTCTCTCACACACACACACTGACTGTGCCACCTCACACCTTGCAGGTCATGTGTTATTATGGCTCATTGTTATGTTTCCTCAGCCACAAGTGAAATGATTTCCCAGTGGCCTGTTGCATATAATTTGCTTAAATTGGAGAAGAGAAGTAGAAAGAGACAGGAATGATATGGGGACATGTTGCGGGCCAAGTAATCATTGTACAATACATAATGAGGCAAGTTCCTTGGTAGGCATTGTAGTCCACCGATTTTAAATGTGCACAGTGAAAGTGCTTGTCAAAGAGTCTTGTCTGTTTACAGTGAAACTGCATTTGTTTCCAATTAAAATGACACATTGTACCTTTGAAAATGAGCGGTCAGTCTGTAATTAAATAGAGCAACAAAACAAGCTACATTTGTAACTGCATTAAAGATGCATTAATAAGATTACACATACAAAATGTATGGAGATCCCACTGGGTAGCCCAGATTAGGAGTCTTGTAATATACAGGCATTTGCACCAACTGTGATATTTAAAAAAAAAAGAAATATTTATATCATGTTAATAACACAAAATATTGTGTAAATAATTCAGTGCCTCTTAAATGATTTCCGTTTCTTTACGTTCTCACTTTGTCTCCCTCACCTAACACCATCTGCTCGCCTTTTGCCTATACAATAAGTGTAATTGCTCTTTTTGTATGTTTTTGTACAGTTTATGGTTACAGACTGTTTCTCCACCTCTCTACACTCAAGTGTTGGCTGTAATCAATCTGGCAAATAAGAGACAAAGTGCACAATAAAGAAAGATGAATTTCACTGATAGCATTGATTTTTTTATATTCAAATTTCCCATAGATATCACTAAAATATCTTTTTGCCACAATATCTATCCATTTTCATCCGCTTATCCGGGGCCAAGCTGCGGGGACAGCAGACCAAGTAAAGCACCCCAGACGTCCCTCTCCCCAGCAATGCTTTCCAGCTCTCTCTGGGGGACCCCAAATCGTTCCCAGGCCAGATAACATATATAATCCCTCCAGGGTGTTCTGGGTCTGCCCCGGGGCCTCCTACCAGTGGGACATACCAAAACACCTCCAGCAGGAGGCATCCAGGAGGCCTCCTGATCAGATGCCTGAACCACATCAACTTACCCCTTTTGACGGAGCAGTGGCTCGACTCTGAGCTCCCTCTGGATGTTTGACCCTGAGATACTTTAACTCACTCGCTTGGGGCAGTAACCTTCTCCCAACCCGGAGGGGGCAATCCATCGGTTCCCAGCAAAGAACCATAGCCTCAGATTTGGAGGTGCTGACTCTCATCACGACCGCTTCACACTCGGCTGCAATCGTTGGTGCGTGCTGGAGGTCACGGTGTGATGAACTCAACAGCACCACATCATCTGCAAAAAGCAGAGATGCAGCTCTGAGGTTTGTATTGTAGGGTCGACAATTGATGCTTTCACAAAAAATGTACACAGATTTTTTTGATAAATAATCATCAGTAATGTGGATGTAATGACTACGTAGGTAAAGGCAAACTAGCAGCTAGGAAACTTTTGACACTTTTGATACAGCGATATTCACAATGTAGGATGATATCTAGTCTCATATTACGATATCAATAGAATATACACTCACTGGCCACTTTATTAGGTACACCTGTTCAATTTAACACAAATAACTAATCAGCCAATCATGTGGCAGCAACTCAGTGTGCTTAGGCATGTAGACATGGTCAAGACGACCTGCTGAAGTTCAAACCGTGCATCAGAATGGGAAAGAAGGATGATTTAAGTGATTTTGAAAGTGGCATGGTTGTTGGTGCCAGACAGGCTGGTCTGAGTATTTCAGAAACTGCTGATCTACTTGGATTTTCACGCACAACCATCTCTAGGGTTTACAGAGCATGGTCTGAAAAAGAGAAAATATCTAGTGAGCAGCAGTTCTCTGGATGCCAGAGTAATGGTAATGGTGTGGAGGATATTTTCTTGGCACACTTGTCACAAAGCTCAGATCATCTTAAACTGGTTTCTTGAACGTGACAATGAGTTCACTGTACTCCAATGGCCTCCACAGCCACCAGATCTCAGTCCAATAGAGCACCTTTGGGATGTGGTGGAACAGGAGATCGGCATCATGGATGTGCAGCCGACAAATCTGCAGCAACTATGTGATGCTATCATGTCAATATGGACCAGAATCTCTGAGGAATGTTTCCAGAACCTTGTTGAATCAATGCCACCAAGGATTAAGGCCGTTCTGAAGGCAAAAGGGGGTCCAACCCGGTACTAGCAAGGTGTACCTAATAAAGTGGCCAGTGAGAGTACATCTCATCTGGGTTGGAAATGCCTCTGGACCCCTCAGGAGGAGCTGGAAAGCATTTCTGTGGAGAAGGACTTCTGGAGTACCTTGCTCAGCCAGCATCACCCGCGACCTGGGCCTGGATATCCATCTATCCATGAAAAGGAATAGATGGACGGATTTTGCTCAGCCCTATATCAAACAGATATTCTGTTATTAGGTGTAAATGTATTCCAGTTTAATCGATCAGACAGAATGCAGATGCATGTTAATGACTGAGTTAAAGAGCTGTGAACACAAGTATGAAATATATTCCAAACATATCCGGTCACTTAATCTTGTTTATGTGGAGTGTAACCATATGTAATGTAATAGTGATTTAAATGAGTCTACAACACAGTGCAACATTTTAGCCAAAAAGCAGTTGAAGGATTTCAACCATGCAGAGAAAGTTTAACTATCCATGCCTTATTAGTTGCCAACATTGTGGTAACAACGTTATAGTTATTTTATTTTCATTTTGTGTCCTGCTCTTTAGTTATAGATAACCGTATACGAGCCATAATATATTTGATAATACTTGTCTGTATTACATACCTTTTGCATCACCTCTGTGGTAATAATAATCACAGTGAGCAGCCTGGGAACGGGAAGCTCAGATAAACTGCAGTATAAAAGACACATGGCAAGAAATCATCTGATATAGAATTACAAACAGAGCTCAATAACGAAATGATGATTACTTTGACTCTGCTACTGCAAACAGTGAAGTTGCTTTTAGTGCAAATTTACTATGGTTGAAACAAAACTCCCTCACTCTCTTTAGAAGCAAATTACTGCCACCTCTGTGGCTAAAGCTTCATCATCTGCATTGTCAAAGAGGTAGGAGGAAATGTGGTGTGACAAATTCTTCTAATGATATGATATACATACTGTAATTCATTAAAGGATGCATTTGCTGAATAATGTTCTAAAAACCATAATGAAGAGCACTCATCCCTTTCTCCTCATATTACTGCACTTGCATAGACTGTGGTTGTATAATTAATATGTTCTGAAATCAGTAACTAATAGAAAGGTTGGCATGCACATAATTCTGTGATTTAATCTATTAAGCCTTGGATTTCAGAGTCAAATCACTGTGCCGTGAAACCACTTTGAATTTTAATTTGTCCTTTCACGAGCTGTTGTTACGTTTACGTCTACCCTTGTCCCTCACTTTGTGTATCTCACTTTGGTTAAGGTTTTAATGAAGATTTTGAGGCTGGAGCTGATGACGAGTCTATTTCCCTGGACTTGATTCAGCTGTTTCTCCATCTGGCGTTTGAGCACCTGGGGTAAGCCTTCCTCTACAAACTGCTTTTCCCCGCCTTTCCAAGGTCTCCCTCTGTAAACCCATTTTCCATTTTTTCTTTTGTACGCTTTGTTTTTCCTCCCTCTTCTTCTGCTTCTCCACTATCTTCTGGTTCCCAACCCTACTGTGTGGATTTCCACCAAATCATTAACATATTTAAAAAGAAAACAAGCAAACAACAAAACAGGAGCTTACCAGTGAACATCAGCAGTTATTTCTGAATAGTTTCAACACAAATCTCACATTCAGGAAGGTCTGAATAGCACAATATCGCAAATCTTAATGCATCTACACTACGACTGCATTTCTAAAAGTACTCCAAAGGTATACTCACTTGAACTTTTGATCTTTACCAACATGAATTCAAGTACTGAGCACTGATCCAGCGACTCAAATTTGAACTTGCAAAGTGAACAGCCTGAGAGGCCAGATTTGATAACACAGTGTAGCACAGAGCTCCTCGGCTCTAATGAACACTGCAGATGTGTCAAGCAGGGGAGGAGGGGTATGCCAACAGCAATGTAAACAGCAGCCAATTACCTGCCTGGATGACGATTCTTTACTCCTGCTTAGTGCATACACGTGAAGAGGCCAGCACATCTGCTGCAATGCCTAACACCAGTGTGCTACACACAATATCAACCATGGAGCTGCCATTAGACACGCTGCAAATCAAGCATGCCTTCTGTAATTGTCACATATTTCAATTTGTATAAGTCAGTTGGTTTGGGAACAAATATAAATCATATGCATCATGTTGTTTTAACATGTCATGTATATTATTAGGATACTTTAGAAAGGAACTGAAAGATTGTGGAGGTAATGAATGACATGAGATGAGAACAAAATACTCTGTAAGAGAGTTGCTGGTCTATTGTGCTTTTCAATTATATTGGACACGAGCATGGACCATGGATGCAAATGCAAACATAAAGGGAGAATACAGCGAGTCAAAGTATGAGAAGCAGACATTTAGTGTGCATTTGCATTACAATGGCTATGCTTCAGATTTTACCAACATTGCACCAGTTCTGTTTCTTTTCTTACAGCTCAGAAGATGTAGCTCTCTCTGGCATTATAAGTGTTCATGTGGCATTATTATTAAGGGAGACAGACAAAATTAGATTTTAACAGCACTCATGAGTCAAACAGGGTGAAGTAAGGAGAAAGAACGAGAGAAATTCTTGCCATCTGGATGTCTCCTGATCTGAGCCTCAGGCAAGACTGGCCGATGTGAAAGGCTGCCCTGCTGTAATTTAGATGCTGTGTAGTTTGGTTTTGTTCTTTATGTAAGAGTTATATAACAGATGCACTCGAGATGCCTATTGCTTTCACATTTTGGAACCATCTGTTTTAGTATTCACACCTATAAGGAGAAGTTTTTTTCTGTTAAACACACCTCTTGTGCATTAAGTCAAGCTCTGGATGAGTAAGATTTGGTAAGCTGGCGTCGCTCGCTCTGATGACCTGCAAACACATACACTGCCTGAGCATTGCTTCTACTGCTCTCACTTCCATGTTGTGCTACTTTGTTGGTAACGTACTGTACAAATCTTTGTATCAAAATAAGGTCGTTAATTACATCTCCGAGGAAGTAATTAATATACCATCACAGAATGCTAGCAAATGGACACATATCTTTGAACAAATGTGATTGCATTGGTTGCAGTTTGTCTCAGGGAACTGGATGGATAGGGTGACTTGCGATCCATTCATAATGGACCCGCGACCCACTTTTGGACCGCGACCCACCAGTTGGGAACCACTGGTTTAGAAAATGTGGAGTGGAGCACACATTTTAAACATCAATATTGCAGTCTCTCAGTGGTTTCTGTGACATGAGAAATACTTAAAGAACTAGTAAAGTCATGCAATGCCACTGTTTGATTTCAACATGAATTTGTTAGTTGCAATGTAGCATTATTGGGGAAAAGAATTGGCTGTGTTCCTTGGATGCATCGGTAGTAAGTGTACTGCATCCTTTCAGATTTTAATGCGTCAGAAACGCTGGACGCATACCTAGCAACATCAATGCTCAAGTCTGATGAAGTCCATTTTAAAAAAGGAATGGGTAATTATGTCCACTCACTCGGGGGAAAGAAGCTACTGTTTAAAAATGCGTGAGGGAAGCAGATGAAAACTTGTTTAAAGAGTTAATCAATTCAACATTCAATATTTTGTTGCCACTGCAGTGCAATACTACATGTTCAGAGGAATGATTTTTCAACAGAACTGAAGTCAGGCACAGTTCCACTGAAGTTGTGATACAGTGCATCCATATACATCTTACCCTGAGGTGCCACCCTTTATATCTGTTTCCTCTCAGAGCTGCTCCTTATGCAGGGATATATGGAACAAATAAAACTGAATAAACATTAGATGTTGATCACATGAGATGAAGAAACACAAATGAGTGAATGCAAGCCGTTAGCACAGTGTGCCTGTTTTCCAGCCCGTCTGCATACAGTCATCTAGCCGATGCATTTAAACATGCCTGAGAGGCAGCATGGCTTTCATTTGGTGTGGTGAGACAGTAATGCACGGTGACAGGTCTTGACTGAAGGTAGCTCATTATACCGCACTATAAAATAAAAGAAATCAATGTTAGTGATGCCTGGCTTCCAACCAAAAGGGATACTGTACAACGTTGCAGCAGACTGCTCACTGTGACGTCCACAGTGCAATACGTTTAGAAATAGAGAATGTGACTGTATAAAGAGATATTGCTGATGCACGCTCCTGAATTGAGTAAATAGGAACATCCTTATCAGAGTGGGCAGGGTGTTTGCAGGGATTCATCTCTTTGAATTCAGCGAGCTGTAAAAGTGGCACTCCTTCCCGCGAGCAGAAGAGGAGCTCGTAAGCGCGCTGTTGAGAGATATACTGTGGGACGGCTACAATATCACTGACAGAAGGAACATGCCTCTCTGGAGTCCATAATCATATTTCACTGTGGAATGTGGCGATTCTGATATGATGTAAGTCTGTTTTGCGCTCCTAGGCAGAACGCGGGCACCATTGTTTCAAGGGTTTCTCAAGGCGGTCATACTTTATGATGCAGAAAGCATAAATCTCATTACCTTTAAGTGCTATAATGCTGACACACAAGTCGTCAGTGCCTTTGGTGTGTGTGAAGCACAACGCGCCCAGAACTAAAGTGGCCTGACTTTATTCTGCCGGGACAAAAGCCAGCGCCCGTCCAGGCCTCCCAGGGGTTTAAATTAGTTACACCCATGTCTCTCTGTGGCCTCTGAAGCCCCCTCACTTCTACTGCATAGGGTTACACCATGTCTCTAGTGGCAGGGCTTACTTAAAGCCCAACCCACATACTGTACCAAGACATGAGCTATCTTTGAAAATAACCTTGAGAAAGTAGGGCTGGAGGGGAGGGTTTTGGTACACTTGATTTGTCTCCTCTATAATAAGACTACATGATTTGGCCTCTCCTGAGAGCCTGTCACAGAGCAGCCGATGCTGAATGCTGCCCTCTAAAACTATTGGAAGACCAACAATGCATTTAATGGTTTGGCTTAATGTGGTGCAGTTATGTAAGCTCTGTGTTAAACAAAAATGAAAACGTGTGGGTGACAATGAAATAGTACATAACCAAGCACCTTATTAACCAGATAAATATGGCACAGCTTAGTGTTATACAATGTTTAAACTGTACTGTATGCTCTGCCTTCAAGAGGAGGAATGTTTTCGAGAGAGGCTCTTTAATAGGCCTGCAGGGGAATTTTCGTATATGGGTAAGTCACACCATGTCCCAGCTGCTTTATAAAGCCTGGAAAGAAACTAACTAACAGTATATGGTGTGCACATGTGTGCCCACATACAATACGCATTCATCTCTATGAATACTAATGTCCCCCCCCAACACCCCTCTATACACACTTTCTTCTGTCTATCAGAGCTGCCCTGTGGCCAGAACTACTGTCAGCTCTGAGACGCCTGCCATGAAATATTCACTATACCATGAGTCATGTTCAGACTGCAGGGAGAGCTGCGCCTGACGATCCTGTTCCCAGATCAGACCTGGCTAAGAGGAGTCACTGTTCACTTTGATCCTCCGCTGGATCTCCTGACTAAAAGCTGTCTCTCCACATGCCAAGTTGGTTCCATATACACCACTTTTGTTCTTTCTATCTCCAGCATTTACTAGTTCCTACCTTGCATTAGCTAACTCCCGCATGGAAGAAAGAAAAGATACTGTGGATAGATACAGTAGATAAAGAGGAAGACAGAAGGCAGAATAACAGCTTCAAGCATCGTTACTTTAACGTAAGCAATTGCGTATTAGCGCTGATATCTTGTTTATGTACAACTCATCTTCTTGTTGCTGTGAGCATTTGCTAAAGAGGTGCCTAAGGAGCTGTCGATGTTAGTGGCGGAGTATGTACAGTATGTGAGAGGCGTGATATTGGTTCAGAGTCTTGGTTGTAAAGAGACCATAAATTAACAGAAACAAAGAATATCATCCCCCTCAGCCGCAGTGATTAATCTTACTTTGGGCTTTTAACTCTGGAGCCGGGTAGCAGCATGTTCCTAAGTCAGGCGGCATTTGCCTGGCCATTTATTCATTAGAGAGCCCTAAAGAACATCCGCAGACACCTCAATTGCTGCCGAAAAAAATTGTCTCTCATGTTTTGCTGCTCATTAAATCCGGTACCAAATGGCACTTGAGTTGTTTCACATATTTGACATTCACAGAGGAGCCATTGCAGACAAACACAAGCTGTTTTTGATTGACAATGCAGTTTGATTTTCTTTTTATTAGTAGACCATATGTGTCACTGATTCTCATAAGTCCTTAATACCTACTGCACACCCTCGAGGCACACACCAGAGCGACAGTTCATTTACTGTTAAAAGCCATTTGCTCTACCTGCAGAGGAAACAAAGTGCACTCTCTTTGTACTCAGTCACTACAACTGCATAATTGGGCTCTACACATCTGCTCTTTTACTTATTATGTCCAAACTATGCCCTAATTTCTCAGACAAAAATGCACTTAAAAGTGTAGATCCATGAGGCATTTCTCAAACCCAGAGGCCAGCTGTCAGAAAACCCAGGCTTTGATTTTGACCTACCTCAAGTCAAACACTGTTTACATGCACAAAATATTCATTTTTTTGCCCTTATTCCAACAAAGCTGTTTACATGGCTAATGAAAATGAATATTTCACTAATATTCCCATTTATGTGCAGCTGTGCATACTCCGATTAACGTGTCCTAACATGTCGTTTATCATGTCAAAATATAGAAAAGTTTAATGGCTAGAGCTGCTTGTCATTGTGCTTCTTTATATTAAAATAGGATTTTTTTAAACTTATTCGACTGTGTGAACACAGCCTCCCTCTTTCACTTCATCCACCTTCCTAAAAAGGTCGGCGATGCGATATTTGGTCATATCCAAAAACCTGTCGAAATCCAAGTCTTTCATAATGTTTAAAAGTAGGTGTGTTTCTTCTTCTGATGAGAAATGATGGCTTTCCTTTTGGGCATGCATCTCTACCCAAGCCTTTCAAGCAGTTAGTGATTTGGTTTGAGTACAATGTATCCATGACAACACACAGAGCTGGTCCTAAACAGATAAGGGGGCATGAGTAGCCAACTACGATAGAAACCCTAACTGAGGCCTAGTTCACACGGACCCGTGTACTTCTGAAACCGAAGTTTTTCGGGCTCCGGTTTCCAAAAAAAAATCTGTCCATACGAGTGGTGTGATAAAAAAAATATGATATCCACATGAAACCGCAGAACCCGCTACCAAGTGATGTAATACACATGACAAAGCAGTAGGTGGCGATGTAACTTCTAATGGAAAGGCCATTTCAACCAATCAGAAGTCAGAGTCAATACCGGAATAGGGAAAGGCTGAAAATAAAAACAACCCGACCCACAAAAATAGCGCAACCTAATTCGACATCAGAGGCGCCTGAACGACCAACTACACTACCATGAAAGCAGCGATGGGCCTTGCAACGGAGGTCCGACCTGGCCGGATCCAGAACCTCCGTTGGCAGGCCCCTTGCTGCTGTTGTGGTAGTGTAGTTGGGGTAGCTAGCAACAGGAGCAGCCTCCTTTGTTGGTCGTTAGGTCGAGCAGCTGGATATGCCATCCAAAGAGAGCAGATAGCACGCTCACAAATAAATTTAGCACCAGCATGTTTGTTTGGTCTGCCATTTCACTAGCTATTTACGGTCACTCTGACATCAAACAATGGAGACAGGTAGTAAAAACACTGCGGTTATCCAATGTACACGCAACCGCTGGCACTGGAGTCTTCCAAAAACTTCCAAAAGTGCGGTTGTGTGTGGCCAAACAGCCAAATCACATAGAATAATACACAGTTTCAGAAGTACGAAGGTCCGTGTGGACTAGGCCTGAGATGCATATTCTGAATGCACTGTACACGTGCCCAAAGAATGCTATTAAAACCTGAATAATATTGGCATATCCCACGCGTCTTAAGTAGAAAATGCTTAATTCAGAAAAAGGTCCAGTTTGGAAATTCTGAACTAATTATGGTGTTTTCATGACCCTCATCAAATTCAGAATATTGTCACATTCAGAATAATAGTAGAATATGAGTGGGCATGTAAACGTAGCCAATGTGATTGTGAGTCTGTATGGCCTGCGCAGTATTAATAGGCCACAGTTCATCCATCCTAACTAAAAGTTCTCAGTGTGGTGTACTTTTAAAACAGTGTGAGGAAAAAGTCCTCCAAGGACAAACAGGGCCGCCTGGAGGCGTCACAAACAGAACATTTGTTGTCCAAAATAGTAGACTAATGAGATACATTAAGGCTCGAGTCAAGTGTCCTTCCGTGTCTGATAAGAGAACATGCCCTCTGCCTTGTCAGTCCCCATTGGTGAGCTAGTTAAGGTCCCCAAACTGATCAATAGAGGTACAGAGTCTGTCTGAGGATAAGCAGCTATGTGAGTTAGTACACTTTCTCACTTGGCACCGCTGATCTGTCGGCGTGTTGTTGTTATTTCTGCAGTTGTCGAGTGCCATGAAACTGACATTTCTTTTGTAGAAAATACCAGCATTTTCTATTTTTCACCCTAGATTGTAAGGGAAGAGAAAGGCTTTTTTAGAAATGACAAGAACTGTTCAGCTGCCTCAAAAGGCAAAACTTTTAAAGAACATTGCGTCCTTGCCTTTTTTTTTTGTACCCACTAGACCTGTTCTTTACTTGTGACTGAGTGAATAAGTGGCTGATATTGACTTTGCAACAAAAATGTCAATGAAGACTTAGAGACAATGCTCTGCATACTTGTGACAAGCAAAAAGACACTCCAGCTATGAGAGCAGAGGGTGGATATTGAACCTGGCACTGATCTCACCAGAGACTTGAGATGTAAGTGCATGCTGTTAACAGACCTCTTAATCAATGATTGACAAATACCAAGAATTCTCAGCAGGGACTTTGCTGTTATTCACAAAAAGGACCAAGCAAGGACATCCTGTGGTCCCTCTTACCGAACAGAAACAAAAGATACTGCAGACATTTTAAAGCACATTGATGATTACAAAGCAAAATGCTCCTTTGTCATTTCAGGGACAAGTTAAAGCCTTTTCTTGGCTTGAGAGTACAATTAAAACTCTATAGGGCAGTAAGTCTGACTTGGTCTTTTTAAGCCAATCTCAAACTTGTTTCTGTTCTTTTATAGCACATAATTATGTAAGTGTCCTTACATTTGAATTGCCTTAATGAGTGTAATTTGGAGCGGTCCTCCCAGCATCAAGAGGCTGTAGTGTTGTTCTTCTCACCTGCTGCCCTTGGGAGATACAGGATGCCCTTTCAAGAAAAAGTCTACCAAAAGAGCCAATTAACCAGTCTGACAAGTCCCCATAGTAATCACCACTGAAAGGAGATTGGGTCGCACTTAAGGCCAATCAAAGAGACAGGCAATCAGAAATTAAAAGACCATTAAGTTTTAGCCTTTACTTGGACTCATGGCCATTGCAGAGTGGATTGGAGAGAGATTCACCATGTCTGCCTGATTTTTATGGGAAATGGTATAATGAATATTTTGGTCAGGTTTCCAACTCAACAGTCAAAGTACTTTTTGATGTGGAATTATGTACCATATTAAAATGTCTGATGATGTATGATGGGAAACAAATTCTTTGTATACATAGAGGCCCGCAAATACCAAATATAAGGCTTGGGTTTATGCTCGTGGAAGTATCTCCAGCGTGAGGTTCGTACACCAGAAAATGACATACCTCCCTTCAGGCTCGGAACGCTTGGTCATGCACCTCTGAATTTTTGCAACTAGTTGCCTACTGCGAGCTCTGCATTTTTCAGTTCAACAGAAAAGACTGGCCAAGATGATTTGCCTTGAGAGACTACCACTATTCACTGAGAGGCCTCACGGACAGTCAAATGGCCTTAAATTCTTGGAAAGAAATAGCCCAGCACACTGGGAAAAGAAGAGGCTTTTTTGCTGCAGGGAGTGAAAAAAACATAAGAAATCACTGTAAAAGCTAAAAAGAAAATGGTCATGGAAAGAGTGGTAACCCATTGGAAAACAAGGCAGTTAAAATAATTTTGACTTGGAGGTAGGAAACAGTTATATTTATAGTATCCAAATGCAGTGATTGGTGGTACGTCGGTGTTAACTACTGTTGCCAGGCAGCCTACTTTTCCGGTAACACTTACTGACTTCTTGCTTATAATATTTTGTTTGCACACTTCCTGGCACTTCAGAGCATATTTCAATGAACAATGTGTTGAGCATAAACGCCTCTGTACATGCTCTTAGCTAGCTCGCCATTTGTGAAAGCCCGCAACACAGTGTCTCACAGAAGTTTAAAAAAAGCTTAAGGGAAATAGCTGCATGAGGACACACCACTCTTTTACAATATATGTACAAAGAATTAAAGAAGAAGTGACAGGACAGCTGAACAAATACATATGATACAACAAGCAGCTGTCCCAATTTAGAGGCAACTGGAGATAACGTCTAGGCCTATCAAAAAGGCTCACCACATGTGGGCAGCTGTATAATTATCCACGCCACCTACTGTGTTCTGTTACCTTATACCCTCACCTTTTGTTGATCATTTTCAAATACCTATGAGTTGTTTTGAAGATAGTCAGGCAACAGTTTTACAATTTTCACTTGAATATTTTACACATATATATTCAGTTCATATTTAATATAATGTAGAAAATGACTCAACAACATTTCCCTCAGGCATACAAATGTTGGATGACGATAGGTCTGGCATGCAAGACTAAACTGTATTTGAAGCTTTGCAGGGAGTAGGAGCAGAGACATATGGTAGGAGAACAAGCAGCACTTACAATTTCCCATCAACTGAGTGGCATAAGAAAACATTTGTAACATATCTGCTGACATACTCAAAATGTAATTTGTATTGATTTTTATAAAATACAGTACAAATAAAGCAGGAGTGGTCGCACAGAGACACAGCCATTACAGAGAGATCAGTATAGAAGAAAGACGTATAAGAAGTTGTGTCAATTCATTTCCTGTTTTTTGCACTTTTTTTTAAGGAGCATTAAAACTGTGGCAAATATTTCTCTTGACTAGTCGCAGCAGAGTATCACAGTTGCAGTGATCAAGGTCAGCTCTCATCCTCCAGACCTGATTTTCCTTGTCGGTATTCCAAGCACCTCAGAAACTGTTGGCAACAGTTTTTACTTGGCAGATACCTCCCCGACCTGATAGGGCACATGGAAGAGACGCACTCTGAATAGTCGATTCTTCCAACCTGTGGTCAGCATTCCACATGCGTCCCTTGGAGCTAAACGCTCTTCCTCTGCTCTCCTTTTAAGCCCTCTGAAAGGAAGGATGCGATATTGCACCTGGCCTCTTTCATGGCCCCCTCCCCCCCTTTGCCTCTGCCTCGCCGTGGAACTGTTCCACCACTCCACACTAATTGTTCATTCCTTCTCTCCCTCTTATTCTGCTCTGACACCTCCTCCCCGTAGAGCTCCAGTGCTCACGCCTTGAGAAAAGAGGACAACTCGTTATTCAAACTGTTAAACAGATGAGTTCATAAGTAAGAAGAGCTCTGCACCCCAGGATACAGAAACAGTGCAACCCTCTATAAATCCATTTTGAGCTGGACAGGGTTTCAGCACAGCAGACCTTTTTGATGCCAGAATGATAAACCTAACATCCTCCCGCTCAGCCTCAATAAGTCTGTGTTGTTTAATGAAGCCCAATCAGCGGGAACAACCTGGCAAAAGATCTCAATCAAACTAATTCTTCTCATCTAATGACTCCCCGTGGGACTTCCAGGTCCTGGCCTGATGCACCTCGGAGTCCAGCTCTATGTCCGGCGTTTCTAATAAGCATCCTGGACCCAGTGAGAATCTGTACTCATTAAATCAAGAGAACACACAAGTATTAAGTTATTTTTTTAACATGTTTCATACTTGAAAGATGATTTAAAAGTTGTCTACAAAGCTGCAGGCTTTGTTCGCTTTAGTTTGTCTTCAAAAAGTGTAGCTTATGCTGCTCTTTCACAGTTCAGCATTTACATCACAGTACAGTGGGCAGTTCTTTTAAAGGCAGTTTAGTATAAGTAATGTGGATGAAAAGACCATCAGATCCATCTTTAAAAAACTCTTACTAAAGTTTGTTAGATAAATACAACCATACTAACATAAAAAAGTGTTTTATGATCAAATGAAAATATCAGGTCCAAACAATATTTCATATACAATACAGTTTGGTCAGTACATTTAAGAACATGTTCCAACATTTACAGGCAAGTATACAACAAGATGTTGTTCTGTGGCTATAAATAATGAGTTTAGTGTTTAGTTATTCTTTACATGGATCTTATAGTCTTTGCATATAATGGTAGATGTTTTCATTATGTATGCCAATGCCCCTTGAGGACAAACATTATTCAAGAAGTGTAAGAATCCAGCTTCCTTGAACAATGCGCAACCTTTGTGATAAGAGCCACAAGCTTGTAAATGTAATTCTCGATTGATTTTCAATATTTGTGTCTGGGTCTTGTTTACAGCAGATGTACAATTAAATTGGGGTTTGGCTGTGCAATGTGTACCTGATTCCTTCCTTTGCTCTTTCTTTTCCAATCTCTTTATTGGTTTTTGCACAGAGTTAACAGCATACACAATTAGCAGCAGTGTTAATAGCACTCTGTGGTTGTCTATTGCAACGCCTCTACCATCCACCCCCACACACACCAGTTCTAGGTCCATACCTGCTCATGCTCTTTTCATTTCCTTTTTGTAAGTATTGATGCAATCTGTCTCCACCATCAGCCCCCTCATCACTAGAACCAGATACATACTTAGAATTTAAATATGAATTAAACAGCAAGAAATACTTAAAGCTGGGGTAGGCAATGGCAATTTTCTGGGAATGGTAACAACAATGATAACAGAGAAACAAAAACAGCAGAATTTGAAAATGCAGCCCTCCTCTTGCAGCAACATTGATTTATTTGTGGTGGCCCGCCACAACACCAGCACTGACTGCCACATATTGATTTTGTATTTTTTGTTGTTGTTTTCCACGCCACGAATGAGACAAGGATTAGCTAGATCACGAGCCCTGTTGTTCCTCTGCCTCACTGCTTCCCCCAGAGGAGCAGAGGCTCCGGAGATGGACCTTCGGTGAGCAGCAGTAGCAACTTAAATTTAGTCATCGCAAACTCCAGCACCAGGCAAGGTCTAACCTTTGTAATGGCAGCAACAGAAAGTTTCCCAATATGGTGGGGAGTCAGGGCTGTGTGGGATCAGATCTCCCGCAGCTGTAATCTTTGAGATGACATCCTGTGATTCGAAGCTTTAACTAGCTACACAAAGATTATCTTGAATAAGCTGTAGTCATGAGCTTCTAATTTAGCTTCTAATACCCATAGTCAAAACTATTAGCAACATTTGCTCTCTATCTGTTTAACACTTCAATGATAATTAGATGTTCTTTATTGCGTTTACAGCCCACTCTCTTTTAGTCTCTCTTTGTGATTAGTCTGTTGTCCTTTTTGGGGTTGTTTTGCAGTGTAGGCAGTTGTTGCCGATGCTGGAATAGCAACTTTCTCTGCAGGATTTTCCCCAATTTAATCAGCGTTTCACCATCTGAAGGAACATGCACGTACAATTTAAATTTGTAGAGCAGCCAGAAGGATGCCCTCTCTCTGAAATTACCTGTGATTGGCCAAAGTCTCCCATCCGGGGATAGATTTTCTAAAGCCTGAAAACAGAGCCAAGAGGAGGAGCAGAAGGTTAGTGTTCTGTCAGACGACTAGAATTACAATATACTGAGAGGTTTTTTGGGGGGATTTTTGACTAATGTCGCCAAAATAAAATGCCTACCCCTTTCTGTTTACTTCTGAGTATTTGTATTCATTATCCGTGATCCTGTCACATATGAGAGTGATTAGGGATTCATTATAACATAGCCTGTCAGAGCTCAGCCTGTGTACATGTGTGCAGTGGATCAATGGTGATTCTCCAGCATGGAGCCTGGCCTTGTCGTGTGGCGAGGGGGTGTGCATGGAAGGAGCGGGCAGATTAAAGCAGCTTTGTCTGTGCGTAAGTGGATTATCAGCAGGTAGAGTGCTCCCTGTGTTTCTGCAGCGATTGTGTTAGTGCACTTCCTGCCTGGCCACAGAGAGGGCCATCTGCCATTTAGCTCTGATGGATGGTCCCAAGCAGACGTCAGTCTCCTCTACGCAGAACACCTGCTGAATCCTGATCAGACTGTTGGCTCATATTAGTAAAGGCCCATCACTTTGTCATGATAGCATCCGTGTCTTGCTGCTGAGGTTCAAACACGAACAACCATGTGTGCGCGCACACACACGCACACACACACACACACACACACACACACGCACACACACGCACACACACTCACACTCAGAACTAAAACAAGGTTAACAGATTTGGGTGCTTAACCACTACACCAGGTAGACGTATAAACAAGCCTCATTATGGACTGCACTATGTCCACTGCTCATTATATCGGTGAACAGACTGTATTATTTTGACTGGCATCAAATGGACGTAGCTGTGCCAATTCCTAACAGGATTGTGTGTATTGAAGCGTAAGCTCACCCAGTGACAAAGTACAGTATGTCTACTTCTTGCCCATAAGAGATAAAAGAGAAACAGAAGGACAGACAAGAAAAGCAAACCAGTAGGAAGAAAAGGAGAGTGCATATAAGATGCAGTATATCGAGAGAAACATCACTCTAAAGAGGTAATATCCGATTGATCAAAGTCCTGCTGTAACCCCATGGATCAGACCAGTGGATCATTCAGACATTAGACAATAGAAACTTTAGAAGAGGAAGAGATAATGCCCTTTCATGTGACAAGATGGGAGACATAAATCAAAAGACAGAATTTATCCATACATAATAAAAGAGAAGAGAAAATCTTTGTGCAAAGAAATCTGAATTCCTAGATGGCAAAAAATACTTTGGCTTGTCAAGTAACCGTCAACAACTGCAAGATGTGCAAAATAGAGACAGATAATTTATGTATGTGATAGCAGCTACTACATGACAGCTTGTTATAAGTCCAAAAATATACACCTAAACAAGTGCTATCACATTTTGGTTCTGGAGGCTTCCGTGTAATTGCATGAATCTATACGTTCTATGAGTGGTGGTGCACATTTTTTAATGACATATTATACACAAGGCCCATATGTCTGTCTGCTTGCACTGTATTGGAGATCTTGTCATACAGCTACATGTGTGTTAGTAGATAACAGTTTATCACTTAGCTCTGAGCCTGTATCTGACTCAGTTTCACCAAGACACACTGGTGGATCTTTTATTATGACCTATTCACATTGTCTAATTGATAACCATCTCCCAGTTTACTTCATTTCTAATTCAGCCTGCTCTTTGTGAATTATTTATTTTCTCTACCATCCTCAGAAGGCAAAAAGCTTTTTTTCCCCCCATTAAGACATTTAGACACTTAACAGCGACTGTTTGTGTGGTGAATCAGTGTCAGTCACAGAACAAAGACATGTTTTGTTGCATTGTCAGGGCTATTGACCCTCTCAGTGTGGCAGGCATGCTCTCAGCCAGATCAGAAGCCCTGATAGCCACCAAAAGGCGGCTAGAAAAAAGACCCCTGTCTCCTCCTGACAGCCTTCTCCTACCACTCGTCACTTTATCTCATCAAGCCTGTCAGGAAATAAATTAGAATACAGCAAACTCAGGGAAAACAGAAGCCGTGTCCTTTGTGACACACGTGACATTGGCTGACAATCTTGTTTTGCCATGACGACTCTCGCAATTTCATGCATGTGCATTTGGAGATTGATTACAGTTTGATGCACAGCCCTGGCTTGTTGATATAATGCTGTTGCCTTTCGAATTATGAAAAATGAAATCCCATCATGCTGGTGCGACACACATTACAGATGTAATTGCCACTGAAATGTAATTTTGCAGAGTCATTGAACTTCAATTTAAAGAAAAAACTAATTTTGAATAATAGAGTTTAAAAAAAAAAAAAAAAAAAAGATTTTACAGTAATGATAGGAGGGTATTGTTGATGCCATCCTTCATTTTTTAAAAATGATCTAACTTTATATATATTATATGAACAAACACCAGTTTGGGAGGAACCTCAATTTATAACACTGAATTCCAGATGTTGTACCCAAAATCAGGAAACACAGCAAACCCGTATTTAACAGGTCAAAAAGCAAAAATAACCATCAAGAAATCATTTAGATCGAAAGCAAGCAAGTTTATGACAAGCCAGCAGTTGTTAAAATCTAATGAGTTTTTAGAAGCCAACTGCTTGTGATGAGCTTGATCGCGGTGGCTGGTGGGCAGGTGGGCAGGTGGGCAGGTGTGGTACGGCAGCTCTACTAGGTCACATTTCATGAGCAATGTGCCAGATTACTTTACAGCAGAGGGAAAGAGATTCATTGTCATTTATACAGGTCATAGGTCTTCACTTAAACCAACCTGTGTGTCCTTACATGTAGGAATAAGAAAAGACAACTATAGGTGAGGGGGGCGGCACAGTGGTGTCGCCTCACAGCAAGAGGGTTCCTGGTTCAATCCCTGTGTCAGCATGGGCCCCCTCCGGGTACCCCAGCTTCCTCCCACAGTCCAAAGACATGCAGGTTAATTGGTGACACTAAATTGCACATAGGTGTGAATGTGAGTGTGAATGGTTGTGTGTCTCTACATGTCAGCCCTGTGATAGTCTAGCGACCTGTCCCGGATGTACCCTGCCTCTCGCCCAATGTCAGCTGGGACAGGCTCCAGCCCCCCTGCGACCCCAGAGATGATAAGCGGTTAGAAAATGGATGGATGGATAGGACTGTAGGTGAGGGTGATCCTTTAACCACTTTAAAGTGATGCATATTTTAGATTCAGGTGTTGAACATGTTAGTCATGAGTCATCTACAATGTTCTTGAGAAAGCTAGAACCAGCCATCACAGATGACTAGAGGGTGAACATGCAGATTCTGTGGTATTTCACTGCTGCTGCTTCCAGTTGTTTCTGCAGCTCAGCAAACCTGATCAACCACACTGCTGAACTCTTAAACTCACAGTGATGAAGTCTTCAGCTTTCTTCTTCTCTGCATTTCCAAATCCTCGTTATTAAGCTACTCTGAGAGAGAGATGTGCTTTGTACACTCATCCCAAAAAAAATGACTAAAAAGTTCTTTTATCCTCAAGAACAAGGAAAAGCAAGACATCGACTTAAGCTTTCTTTGCATCAGCTAGTGGGCTGCTATCATCCAGCGTGTGTGAAACGAAAGGAACGAAACTGTCTTGATGGGAGTGTGAGCAGTAAACAGTGCCATCGATCAAACTAAATAAGACAGGCAATTCAACAGCTTATGGCGTGATATAGCATTCAGAGGAGAGGGCACTTCAACATAATCAAATACTCGCTTGCATGTATGCCCATGACTATGCGGCTACATGCATGTATGACACATCGGCAATCATTTCCAATCATTCCAATCTCATCATGCTTATCTGGTACAGAGAGAAAGAGTGAACAAATATCATATGTTTGTATTTGTGCTTAATCTTAGTGCTTTCCATATTTCTTACCATGCTCTATGGTGTCTGTTGTATGCTTTATGACCCTTCAGATAAAGTAGTCCTGGAGGGGAGGACTCCTATCTCACCAATCTGATACAGATATCAGGCCCATGCCTGTGTGCATCTTGGAGTGTTACAGCATGCCTGCCTCTCAATAATAACCCTAAATCTTCACTATAGCCCTCCATCCGCTGCTCACTGCCTCAGGCCACTTATATGCTATCAAAACAACCAGCATGGACATCTCAGTCTTCAACCACCTGCAGTGCCTTTTACTGCCCTTCCCATGAGCACCAGGGCGCTGATGTAACTAAAATGCACACCCACTCACGTAACTGCCGACAGGTGGAATGGTTTTTCCTTCAGCGCTGAACACACTGTTGAGGGGCGAATGGAAAAACATCGTTTCACTTTGGTGCCCTGGGATTCTGATTTCGAATCATCACAGAGAATCAGTGTAACTTCTGAAGTCAGTGTTTAATCTTTGAATGCTTGCTTAACCCCTAGAGTTCTTGCTGAATGGTAACAGTCACACCCAGCCGGCATCCGAAACCAAAGTGGTCTGGTTGTCTGTCAAATAACCCCCCTCCACCCAACATCTGCCCCCCCCCTCCCCTCTTCCATCTCTTTTTGACCCAGTGCTGCTTTCATCTTCCTCCTTCGAGTACAAAGTGAATGCTGTGCTGCTGCTGGGACTCAGCCAGCCAAGGAAGGAGTCTACCGCTCAGACACTGACTACAAACTATAAAATCACCATGACTCTGCCTTGGACTGTCTCTCTCACTCTCACTCTCTCTTCTTTCTCACTCTGTCTCTCTCTCTCTCCAAGCTCATAAACACCCAGGCTTCCATTTTGCAGAAAAGACATTTTGCCGTAACTGCTGTGCTGTTCGTTTTCTGGGCTGCAGGATTACAGGTTATATTCAGGCCTCCAGATATACACTGGCAGACCAGTGTCCCACTGACCCTCCAAAGCCTGCAATTTAGCAGGGTTATTTATGGAGCGAGGAGAACACATCCTCTCCGCCTGCTCCTCTGCTTTCATGATGCTGGACAGCCGCAGAGGCCCTTCACACTTGTGCCTCAGCCCCCCCCCCTGCTTGGTGAGCATGGCACTTTCTCTGTGAGTCACAATCCTATTACCCCTCTACGGTCTCGTGGTGGGGCGATAAGAGCAGCCCGGCGCCCTGCAAGAGGGGGTAGCGCTGAGCCTCCTTTAGCTGCGGTAGGTGGCTTAACCATGGGAAGAATGCTCCACAGAGCTTTTTCTCTCATCATTGCAGTTGGAATTACCTTTTGCAAAGAGGTGTGTGTGTTTGTTAAAGATGAAATTGCCTTGAGAAAAATAAACCAGAATATGACAGTCAAAACATCTGTAGCATAAGAGACTTTGAAATTGACATTATCATAGCAGGAAATAGACTTGTGACATCTATAGAGAAAACAAAACCGCATTTCCTTTTTTTTTTAGTACAAAAAACAATGTAATATCATATTGCAAAAAACAAAAAAAAAAGAGTTTAGACTGAAACATACATCTGTCTGTTGGGAGTCATCTGCTTTACATTTTCTCTTTCAAGAACACTGCACACCTAAAAATGGTTGTCATTAAAACTTATTTGGGTAATGTATGCCCACATTTTAATTTGGCATCTCTACTTTGATGCACAGTCCAAAGTAAAATTGCACCTCCTGTTCCCTTACTGAATTGTAGCAACAGTTGGTACGTGCCTTTTGTCTCAGAAGCAAAAGAAAATGTACCATTCACTCACATATGCATGAGTAAACTTTGTACACACTGAGACAGGCACACAAAGACGCAATCACCCTACACGCAATGTATTACCCACACTGTACTGTGTGTTTATGCAAATAGCAACAATTTCTGTGCAGTAGTTTGAAAAATGCATTTGACTACAGTATATCTCCCTATGTACTTGCCTCTGGTGTGTGCAACCAGGGACTCTGACACTGTTAGATATATTAAAAAGCAGACTGCCTATCTCATCCTCCTCTCACCACCTGAAAGGAAATGAATGTCACATCATTGCGATTGCCTCCCTTTCACTGCAAGTAATATTATTTCAGATGTCTATATGCTATTTGGCGTTGCCTTTTCTTTCCTTCATTTTGAAAATGTACTCAACTGCACTGGCCTTTGATTTTCTTAAGGTCTCTTTATGCAAAAATGCATTTGATGTTTGAGACCACATTCTGCGCATGCTGCACGTTTGGTTGTACACATTTCTTGCTGCTGTGTGTCCAAGTTCCATGTAAGGCAGCTTGTGTGTCAGCTGACAGGGTGTTTCATTGTAACATGTGTAAGAGTGAGTGTGCTGACAGTGCTCTTAACCCTCTCATCAAAGCCCCAGCTTTCCTCTGAACCCCCTCCTCGCTCAGGCCTTTATGTGAGCATCAATCCCTGTTCAGCCCTGTACACTGCGCCTAATTATGCCGAGGCCAGCATGAGAAGTAGAAGGAGCCTCCACTGTACGACTCTAACCCTGTCAAGAAGGAATAAGGAAAAAAAAGGGGCAGATAATTAGGAATCTGGTCCGTTTTCCTTTTCCACTTTTGCTCTTCTCCATCTCTCCCTGCTTCATCTGCATGTTTCAGAAGGTTTCTCCAATTACTGAGGCAGTACCCCCAACCGTTTCTCCAACCGCCACCAGGGGGGAAAGTAGGAGGGTTTGTGAGAAGCTAAGAAAATGGAAGGATTGTGAGAACAGTGTGAGGTTGAATTAATGGTTTAAATTAGCAGTTCTACAGGACAGAGTAATATTGAAAGTGAGGGATTTCTCCTGTATACACATTTCAGTGGCAGTAAGGGTGCTTTCACACCTGAGCTGTTTGTTCCGTTTTAACGGAACCCTGGAGCATTTAACGGATAGTGTGGTTGGTTTGGGATGGTGTGAACGCTCATTAAAATTTGGGTGAGGACCAGAAAAACGAACTCTGGTCCACCTGAAAATGTGGACCTCGGTTGACTTCCAAGAACACTGGCAACCCAATCTCAGCCATCAATCCTGCGCTTGGGCAGTGACTTGCGGTGTCAGCCACTGACGTAGAAAGCCATCCTTAAACGGCGGCACAATTCGCAACCAGTTGCTGTTATAGTTTAATGGCACTCAGCGGCATCAGGGGGAAAGTTAAGGAGCTAAAAGTCTGAGTAGGTTGGGTGGGAGCGGTGGTGGATGGGTCCAACAAACCAACAAACATTTTTCACATTTTTGCTTATGAGAGCAGTGTTTGCCTCCCGTAAGATTATAAATCCAAACCCTGTTAGTTGTTGGAGGAACAAAAAAAGTCCATTTGCATTGTTGTACTGATCTAGTGAGTTTATTTTGAAAGAGACTGTATGTAAATGTTAAATTTCCTGTGAAAATGGAAGTGTATTTTGAAAGAAGACAATGGCAGAACTTGACACAGCGTTCCAGAACATCAACAACCAACGCACCCAGGGTACCTCTCACGTTGTATCTGGACATGGAAAGTCCATGACCAAACGTTGATATGTGACAAGGTCGGAGTGAGAATGTGTTGACACTGCAGATGACATAAACATCATAATCTCTCTCTCTCACTCATGAGGGCTGGAACCACTTAACACGTCTCATTGGAAAGAGCAAGTGCTTGACAACTCGCTCACTTATGTTGTTTGCTTTGTTCTTTAATACTTGATTCATATAAACACTGAAACAAAACCAGAAAAATCAAGACCACATATATTTGGTGTTGGCCCATTATTTCTGAGACCAGGAAGTGTGAATGTGTGTTTACAATGCTTGGTGCACTGATAAAGTGCAGTGTGATCGCTAACCAAACCAAAAGAAAAATGCAGCAATGTTGGAACTTCACCCTCAAATCCCACCAAGTCTACTGTGGGTGCGAAAGAGCTTACCTTTATTTGACCTTTTTCTTACTGCCGGCCTGATGCTCATAGACATACATCCACTACAGTGGATATTTCCCCAAAGGGACCGCTCACATACACTGTGCTCCTCAAAAATGGCGGTGTGACGTCAGCTAAAGCAGAATATGCTGTGAATCAGTAGCCTTGAGGGAACATATAGATGTCATACATTCATGCAGGATTTACACTCCTTTGTATGAGTCATTGACTTCCCTACCGTGACAATATGACGGTGCTGAGGGGAGGATGGTGAAGGTGAAAATGACTGGCAGGGAGGGTGGACTGGTGGTTTGGATTTACTGTCACCTTTTCACACTGATTGAAGTGGAGGTTAATGTTGTTCTGGGGGGGGGAAACATCATGAATACTAGCTCTACTAGTAAGCAGCATTTTTGTATGAGGTAAGCAGTTCAAACTGGTTGACCACGGAGGGTGCATTTTTGAGCAGAATGAGCAAGTACAAATAGCCTTACCACAGTAATGGTAAAACAGAGGCTTTTAAGAACATAAAATTGATAGCTATTATAATAGATTTTCCATCAGGCCTAATTTTTTCATTACTTTCCCAGCTTGTATGGCCAGCATAGAAGCTCAAGATGAACCCTAACGGTGCTGCCTGAAACCCTTTTACCGTGTCCACACAGAGAAAAACAGTTTCAAAACTGCCAATTATTACACACTAATAGTCCCGACTGCTTAAAATATCAGCTTTGATGGAAAAGGGCTCTTTGATGGAAAAGTTAGGTGTGCTTGGCTTAATGCATCCAGAGAATTATAGAGAAGAGCATTTGTGACAGTAACTACAAGCATTATCTTACATTTTCACCTGGGAAGGCATCAAATGAAGGACTTTCTCCCCTGTGTCCGCTTCAGCTACTTTTACTGGTTACTGGAGTCATTGTTTCCCTGTTCAGCTGCCATTAGTTTCTCCCTAAAATAGCAGACGGCAGCAAAAACCTCTGTAGCTAATCTGCTCCTTTCTAGTTGGTCAGTATCAGCCCTTTCTTCGCTCTGCCGCTCAAATTCAGCAGAGATTAGGATGTATGAATTCATCGGGCTGGCTGTGGGTGTAGTGGTATAAAATGAACACATGTGAGCCTTATATTAAGCCACGCGTGCTACACATCCACAGATACACTATCACTTTATATTTCTGTTGACCCCATAATTCTCAGTTGCCCATGATTTATAACTGAGAATTGCTACCAAATCCCCTCCACCCCTCTCCATTCACACACCAATGAGAGGCATGCCATTGCTTCTTATGAATAAAAATGGATAACATTATGGGGGTTTCATTTCAACCATGTAATGTTGCTGTCATTTCTACTTCTCCGAGCTCAACGTATGCCGCACCAGAGAAATATTCCCCAGATCCCATGAGAGAAATTTCATTCTCACACGGCCATAAGTCCTGCAACATCCTCAGAATATGCAATCACCCAGCAGGGATGGATGGAAACAAAATTGCTACAGGGTATAATAGGCAGACCTATTAAAAACATACTGCGGTCATGGGAGGAGTTAGTGTGGTTACAAGGTCATAGTGGGGACCAACCTAATTTACTCAGGCTAGTAATGTTGCAGAGAAATGATCTAAAGTACTTACCTTGCAGTGCTGAGCCTCTCATCTAATGCATTAATACCATGGCATTACTAATTACTAAATGACCTGTATGGATAGCCAGAGATTTGACCCTTTCAGAGAAACAGATTTTTGCAGAGTGGCATCAGCATATGCAGTCGGGGCAGAGAAACACTGAGAGAGTTAGTTTTAGACAACACAACACACAACAGATTAACAAAGCACCATATTAACCTTCAGGTGCATCTAATTGTTGGGAAATTGAATGCAGCTCTCAGTGAGGAGGGGGGGATCAATATATCGAGCTGGCCCAGCTTACAACCTCTAATCCTGCAAATCTTCTTGAGGTCCTGAAGTGCTGTATTGAATATCTGAATGACTCGGAGAGCACTGCTTAAGCATAATTTATGTAATGCGTCTGCCTGTGTCCACATTCATTCCCACTAGTGCCCGGTGATTGTTCAAGATCAGTCGACCTTTCTCCCATCAAGATATATTTAGCCGCAGTGTCCATTGAGTATAAGATTAGATTACCGTCACATATCAAACATTAAAAATAAGATTTGAACGGTTAAAAGTAAGTGTAAACTATGTTTTTAAAACTGATAAAAAGTGGTTAGGAGCTGTTCTTTCAGCTTTGCATTTTGGGATTTCTAATGGTGTTCAACAGGGGAAACGTTAGGAAAAAAGGCAGCGCCAAGAACACAAGACCAGCCTGGGTGGAAGCTCATGATTTAGACCGACCCCTGTTAGCTGATTTGCTTACATTCTATAAGAAGCCACATGACTGGGTAAGAAACAATGAATTCCCGCCCAGGCTGGTCCGGTCTTTTGGCACTGCTATTTTTTTTTTTTTTTTTTAATTCAGTTTCAGATTGTTTCCTCTGTTGTAACACCGTCAAATATCCCAGAAAGCAAAGCTTAAAGAGCAGATTTGAGTCTCTGAAAAGTGTTGAATCTCTGAAATGAGTATGCAGGGTTGCGCAAGTTCACACTTCACAAGAGCTAGCTCAATGTTCAGTTCACAATTTGAATTTTTGTTTTAAATGAGCTGCTATTCTTTTAAAGTAGAATCTCTTCCTACCCATCCATCCACACCCCCTAGTTATTTCCACTTTCCAAACTTAATGAATTTCTGTTGACCAAAGAATCACAAACAGAGATTGCGTTTTAGCACTAAAACAACGTATTACATCATTCAGAAGCGAAAGAAAAGAGTTGCAGGAAAGGTATACTGCAGTGGAAATTCTATTGAGCCTGCATGAACAAAATTATGCAGCAGTTTGAAAATATAAAATTCATATACTTCTGGCTTCATTACAGTTGCTATAGCTGAAAAATGTGTTATGATTTCAGTTCTGTAGAGCACACAATTAAGAGAAAGCATCAATGGGGAAAAATAGAGCAGGACCTTGTGGCTGTTGGTTCACTGTCGTACCCTTTGTTAGTCATTTCTAGTGATCCTCATTCACTCGCAGATATTTCCCAGGACTGGTCAGATGCTTCAAGTCGATGTGTTGTTTCAAATATGTTGTTGATGTGGGTGGCATTTGAAATTGTTTTTCAGACCTGGCGGGGACAATTTGCATAAAAATGTGAGATTTTTTCAATAAAACTCCTTCAAATATCCATATGAACTGGCTTCAGCTGTACCAGTACCTGTGTTGTCTGAATTTCTATTAGCACTAGCTTCTCTGGTGTTGTGTCGGCATGCTGGGTGTCGTAAATCCTTGGGTGCTGTAAAACGCTGTGTAAGTGCCGTTTACTGTCACGAAAGTGGACGACGCTCATGTTAACGTTCATTTCAGTCAGACAACTAACATTTAAATGTTTATTTCAAAAGCAGAACATAGTTAGAGTTTGGCATCTAGACTCTGGCCTCATCACTCCCTGTAGATATAAGATATTGGGGAGTGATGATTAAATATTGCCGCCCATAGCCGGAGCCTGCAGGTGGATGCTGGGGTGGAGGTAGGGCTGAAAGAACAAGCAGCAGTGGCATTGACAAGGCAAAGAGAGAGTTGACTGCCGGAACTTGCTTGCAGGCATCGCTCCATTAATTGCAAACTGATAAGATCAGTTCACTGATCACCAAAAATGAGCACATTCAATTTTAGTGAATTTATGACAATCAAATCTTATTTTAAAATATTTGATTTTTCAGTTTTAAGTTCATAGTTTACACTTAAGTTCAATATTTCAAAGGTGCCTTAGATTCAATTCAATATGTGACATTAATCCCACCTCATATATGTATTGCCTTATCTGCTGCTTGCCAGGACTATTGTACGCAGGGTATCTCTAATCTGTTCAGACCTTATCAGCCATCGGCTTGATCTCAATAGTAAAGATACACAGCTAGATAAAGAAACATCTGAAGCTATTGATCAGAGTTGGTTCAGCTATAGACAAATCCAGTATGGCACAGAGAATGTGAAATATCTCTTTGATCAAGAGCAGAGTGAAGCCTGCACATATGCTCTGCCTCCCACATTCCTAATGTTTATCATCTTCTTTCTCTAAAAGCTGTGACGCTGCATGGGCTGATCTCAGAGGGAATAACAAATGTACACAGTCTCACTTTCTACATTTTTAAGTGCAGATCTGTCACTGGTAATCAAATGGTTTCTTATTTGTAAATATCTAAACTCATTTTGTATCTTTGAGCCCCTTAATCCACTGAATTTTGTCATTTGTGCGGGATGAGGCTACCTTAAAGCCTCCTGTCTGTCCCTTCAATCACAGGTTACTGTGACACTTGTCATCTGCAGTCAGGCCTGTTATTGAGAGGCTTCCCTCAGGCCGCCTCTTTGTCTTTAGTGGCTCGATTAAATTAGAGTGACACCTGGCATGGATCCTCAGCTGTAATGGCCCCTCTTTTCATCCCATCCTTTTTATCAGCATAATAGACCACTGATGAAATATTACAAACCTACAGCTCCTTCTCTGTGCTTCACTGAACTGTGTAGGGTCGAGAGAAACAAGCCATCGGTTCATGAGTCTTTAATGATTTAGCAAATTAAAAGAATGCATTCAAATACGTATGAATAACATCAGGAAATAGCAGACCGCCTGCAATCCTCACATATTGTACTCATTGGATGAATTAGTTTTGAAATTACATGAGCACTCTAATCACATTAGATGTATGGTTAGTGACTCGTGCACTCTTGTCATGTAGAGGTGGTGGTGGGTGGGGATATTTTTAACCTCTCTGAGGCAGGATAGAATGGCTGATATTGTGCAGTTTGCTTCTATTCCTGGAAATAGGGGACTGCGTTGGAAAGACAGCCTTCTTGTGGCGGTTCACAGTTACACTTTGCCATATATAATGCATTTTATGCACCTTTGTTATGCAAAAGAGGCATGATGAAAAGAATTTCATCATTGAGAAATGGAATTCCAGCTGCCCCTCCTCCTCCCCATGGTCATGAGTGCTGCTGGAGGTGCTGCACTGCACACTGGAGGAAAATCCCCTCCACTCCAATCTTGTTGAGCTGACGTACATGGCCTTTTGATATTTCATGTGTTTCTTCTATGAGATAGAGAGACGGGCAGGGAGATGCTAAGGGGGCACGTTGAGAGCTGTATTCAAAGCTCATTCAGATTTCTTGTAAACTGAGAATCCTGTGGATGTGTAAGCGAGAGCCGAAACTACAGACTGTGCCTTTTTAATGAACCCAGTGGTACTTGATGATAGATATTAATTATTCACATAGTATCCTGCTTACAGTATCAATGCACATTTCCTGACCTTGCACATTTTGAGCATATTTAACAACTTCCCATTGTTTCATGATTGCTAATGCTGCAAAAAGTGCAAACAGTTGCAGTGGATGCTTGTGAATGTTCTGTTCTTGCTCTGCTTGTTTAAGTGCTGCTGTGGGTGACAACATAGTAATTGATAGCCAAAGAAATTATGTTGGAATTAGATACACCACTGGTTGGTTGATATTACATTTCTGTGTTGGCTCTTTGTTGCCTTGGGGTGGTCAAGATCTTCTGCAAGATATATATCAGAGAATTCAATGGATTCATCCCGTTTTGTTGTGTTTGGTGCTCTCAAGCTGACATTTAATCATTTAACAGATACAAATTAATCACATTGGGATTAAAAGGTAAATATGTCAGCAGCAAATATGTCAATCCCAGCTTTTATCATAGCAAAAAAAATCTCACTTTTATGTTGTGGTTTACAAGCATGATTATATGCTTTGTTGTTATTCTACCTCTCATCCCACTACTTCCATCTACTAGATAAACATGGTAGCATCACAGGTTCAGTGGAAATGCCACTGAAATGACATCTGCCCACACACTGAAAATCATATATAGTGTTCTTCTTCTATTACAACCATGCGAAATAACACAGGAAGCGTATATTCCACCTCCCCTGAATGAATATAACGTTCATCCCACGCCTGTGTGCATGTATGATTGCCTGTCAGTATCAACACACATTACTCGGAGTCATGCAGACAGTGGGTCTGTTAGGGATGAGCGCTTCAAATAAAGGTCTGATGCTCTCTTTATCTATCGTTCAAATATAATTTCATTATTTCCGTAGGACCAACAGTTTAAGCAGCTTTATTCATCAGAGCTGTCACCTGGCTTTCTTTCGTACAAATCATGTGTATTACGTCAAGTTAAAGCTGGACTGCCTGCATGAGAATACAAAACACAGCGAGTCAAACTGTTGTGGAAAACTTCCACAAAACACAACACTTTTATTCATCTCATGTCCTGTGATTATTTCCAGCAGCTCAGAGCGAGAAAAGCTTTGGTATCTCAAAGGCAAGTGAAAATAAGGGGAAGGTAAGGCACGGTGAAGCTTAAATTGAGGCCATTATTGAGGGCAGTGAGGGAATAGTTTGGGGCTTGACTCAAAAAAAGCATAGGCAGAAAGAGTTTTAGTTAGGTCAGATGAACACTGATGGCAGCTCCTATAAATCTCTGAAATGAAATAAAGGCACAAAACAGCGCCCTGTCAATTAGACAAGGCATCCGTCTTATATTTTACTGGTAAGATGCAATCACTTTGACGTTACTGTGCATTTAAACCCTGACTGATAATTTTCTTTATCTGATTCAACATAAAGAAATAACTTCTTCAGAGCAACTTTGAAACCGGCTTTCACTCTGACAGTTGAGGCAGCTGCAGCTAATTATCTAAAGGTAATATTAAAGGTAAGATGAGAAAAGATTCTTTGCTTCACCAACATCAGATTCATCATCAGCTTGACAATTAGGCCGGGATCGTGCGGCTGTAGTAATGTTTATGTAGACAGATTATGGAAATGTGGGGCTGCTGTGAATGCAGGTGTATTACTCTCAATCCTTCTTTGATTGCACGCAGAATCTCTACTTCAAAGTTATAATGAATTGTGCCACACTAGCTTTAACAGTATGCATTAGGACAGAATCGCCGAGGTAATGTGTTTCAGAACGATGCTAATTGCGTGGACTTTTAGATCCAGTAACTGGTTTTCCCTGTGGTAAGCAGGACATGAAAAAGGACAGACGAACAGGAGATAGCGCTCCACTTCTTAAATTAGGCCACAAAAGCAGGTTGGTAGAGCTCAGTTAGATTTCAAAGAACTTTGACTCAGTATCACTCAACTATAGCCGTTATACTCCTTGCCATAAATCAGACAAAAATTGCTAGTGTGGTGAAGTGTTTGATGATTTTAAGGTTAAATAGAGAGGAGTTGGGTGTTCAGCAAATAAAATTCCCCCTTGTAAATGTGTATTCAGGGACAGAGAATGCTTTTCTTTCTTTAGCACTGTAAAATTGTGCTGACTCCCGGTCTGGCAGATAGTTCTGATTTGTTTGACAAAAGAAATACCTAGTCCCCAGTATAATGTCTCTGTTGATTACCAGACTCCCCCGCTGCCAAGTGATAAGATCCAAAAGCAGATAAAGACTGAATATGAGAAATGGCACAGTTAAGGCATTATTCTGGCAATAACCATACAATACATTTCTATTCATAGTTACAAATGCAAATCATGAATGCAATCATTTCAAATCTGTCACTTCACACTTTCTTTGTGCTTACAGGAAATAATTAAACTGGAAAAGCCAGATTTCCTATGTTGGAGGTTCTGAATGAATGCTCACAGAGCTCCTCTGCCTCTCTGTGCTCTTTCTCCATCACCGTATCACTCTCTACAACACATTAAAACACATTAGCCCTCCCTCGTACTGCTCGCAGAGAGAGCGAGAGAGCAAGAGCATGTGTACAAATGAATCAGTGCTGTTTGTTGTACTGTTTCAGGCTCGAGCTGTTTCAAGTAGCTTATTTGAGAGAGCCGCAGATCATGTTTAGTAAGCTCGCCCTCATTATATCAGACCCTGGGGAGAGAAGGACCCTCTCACTCCATACTATCAAAGCCATGGAGCTGCCTTAGAGGACATGCTTCAGTGTGAATAGAGGCTCTAGAGTACATACAAAAAGTAGCATGCTCAGCCCTCATCACCTCTCTCAGTGGGAAGCTGCCAGCATTCAAGGTTTTGATCAAGCCTTGCCATAATGGCTGTGGGTGACAGGTATACGAGACCATGGTTGTGGGAATAAATAGCTTGATTAGCATAATGCATCACCAACAAATTTAGCTTTCAGTGCGCGTGAAAGAACTACTTTTTGCCTGAGTGCAGCATTCATATACCTTCTGGGATCGTATTTCATAGGACAAACACACAATTATGTAAACAGGGTATTTACCTCTGCACCATTGGAAGGTAATATAATTTACTTCCAGTGTGTACCCGATACATCGTCTCTATGTTGTCTGTATTTTTGGCTGCTTTGAATAGGCCCTGCAGCTCCCATTGTCCAAGGAAAGCACATTTCCACTCTTTTCAGCAATCATAATTCACCTGATACACGGAACGCTTACCTCCAGAAATCCCAGCCATATTGATCCATCTGCTGAGCGACATCGCTATAAACAGGCTAATCTAACATAAAAGCTGGCCTTTCAATGCTCCAGCCTGTTGAAACGATTTAGCTCTGCCTGGTAGCAATGAATAAATAAATAGATAAATGAGACACACAATCGGGCTTGATCCTACCGTGCATCTCGACCACATGTGACTGGAGGCAATAGCTCTGAGATGGGAGATTATTTGGAATAATATCCCTTACATTCTGCAGGTCTTTAGCACCACGGGGTCGGGAAAAGTGATGACAAAGAAGTGAAGGTGGCTATCATCAGTCAAACTCCTGTCTTCTTTCCGCCACCACCCACACCTTGCATCTGAACTTTGTAACCTTTTGCCATTCTCACGTGTGATTAATTGCCACTCAGACTGTCCGCTAATAATCTATGTGATAATTATCAAGGGAAAGAGCGCTTTACCTGAATACTACTCAGACAAGACTCACTGCTTACCCCTGTCTCCCCCTTTCCATTCTCCCCTCACCCCATGCCTTGCTCCTGTTTGACTGGCTGCCAGTAGGCTGAGGTTAACGTAATAAGGGTAGTGGGGGGCTCAGATACCCTTACATCTGTCAGGATTACAGCAATTCATTGTAACCTTCAGCAGCCCTTGCCAGATGCTCTCATAACACTTACTGGGCAGTTTCTGCTCCAGAATACTATGCTGTATAGATACATGTACACCTTTAGAGAAAACATATGGTTTCAGGGGAGGTAAGGGAAAAAGGGCTTTGCGATTTCCTCTGAGATTTTTTGAATTAAAAAAACAGATTTTCTTTGATGAATTCTTTAAACCCACAGCTGTGTTTCCCTCCTCTCTTTGGCCATTATTAATTCATTGACATTTTGCTAGGATGGAAAATGATCAGGATGTTGAGGAGTGGATATGTGATTGCCTTCGGTGAACACGCTCATGTTTGATATGGTAAAACAACAGAATGTGGTTCCTCTCCCCATTTTCTTTTCCCTTGTGTGGTATTTTTTTCCCAGCTAGGTAGATTTAGGGTACATATCCATTCAGTTTAACCCGGCACCGCATTAATATGCCCAGTAGTCAGTGATGTGATTGTTTGTACAGAATGATAACCGCAGAATAAGGAAACAACACCATTCCTCAGAAGATACCGAAGGACCTTTTGGTTCTGTTCACAGACTTATCTGCACTTGGAACAATCAATCTTAGAGAGCATTAGGAATCTTGATCAGTGGTAATCCACAGTCCTCCCTCAAGTCAGACTGAATCTTTTCATCCTTAATTCGTATTGAACAGTAATTAAACTCTCAATGAGACTTTCCCGGGCAATATGTGCCCAGTGTGTGTCAGTGCCCAACAACTCTTTTTTCCCTTCCCCCTCTAAACCATATGTTTATTGCCATGCCAGTCTGTGTGATGTACAGAATTCACCGTCACATTTATGATTAATGATGAAAAGTACATGTCAGCTTCCTCTATACTCTGATAAACAGATGTAAGACTGTAAACACTTTGAATTATATATTAAAATTTCAAATCAAACAGCATGCCAGCAGCACTGTGTACGTGAGTGAGCGATGCTAAAAAAGAAAAATTATATCACCACACCGACTTCCTCATCAGTAATACACGGTCTGTCCCATGTTTTCCATCACTGACAAACTAATTATAATTAGATGCCTAACCATGCATTTTATTCTTAGCCCCGTAGGATTTAATTGCATTTCATTCATAGAATTAAAATGGTTTACCACAATGATTGTCACACCTCATGAAATAAAAATGTTTTCAATAAGTATAACACATGATGAGTCTATGATACATTTATATGTTTAAAGGTTTGGGAAGACGGATATCTACTATGTTATAGCAGGTGATTATAGCTGCCAGCATAACTGCTGATTGAAGTCTCACTATTGATCCCACAGTTTTTTTATGTGCTCCATGAAGATCAGAGGTGTTTCCATCACAGTTCTGGCAGTGAGCTCGTACCCTCTGGCAGCACTTCCGCCTTCTGGCTGACTGTGATCAACACCAAAACAACATCAGGTCTATAGACTTGATTGGCAGTTGTTCCGGGAAAACAAAATGAGGAAAGGTATTTTGTTTCTGCTTCAGAGATGACACAAATGTTTAATACACAGTAACCCCTGCATGGGGTGTCTCATTGTATCTAAACTGTACCGGAATTGATATTTAGCTGCCCTATTCCAGTTACATTGCAAAATGAAATCACGAGTGTCTCTCTGTGTCTGCTGAAAGTAGGCCTGCTTCTGACTCCTGGCACATTCCAGTCCCCCGCCGCCTCCGGTGCAATTAATGATCTTGCTTACAACATTAGCGCCACAATCATGAAAAATCGCACTGAAGCACAGAGTCCCCCAACATATTGAGCTCAATTCATCAAGGGCTTCATGCTCATTGGCGATGTCAAACTTGGTCTCAGCGTTATTGAGTGCCTTGGTAATCAACTACCTGCCATAAGCTCCCAGGAGTGATTATCTTTTTGAACATACAGTTCACGAAGAGGTATGATTTGTCTTGAGATTTAGTAAATGACTCATCCTATTTTTGAGTTTTACAGCAAACTGCATCAGGCGCCCAGAAAGTTCAACTCAAAAATCCATAAAGTGTCTTTGTTAATCCATTGTTTTGTCAGTGCTTGAACAATTGTATCTGTGGTAGGAACTTTTAACTTCATCTACAACACAAGTGCACCACTTCTAACGATTGTTTCAAGAGTAGAAATCGTCTTTTGAGACTTGCTGTCCTTTGTTTTTATCAGCCGACAGACACATCAAGATCGAACATGGATTAAACAGTGTGATATGCTGGGAATTCAGCATTATAGGTATTTTAGGCATTCAGGATTGTGCTATCAATTCTCTCTTTATCTCTTGAAACATGTGGCCATGTCAAGGAGCCATTATTTATGACTGCGGTCTTTAAATATTCAAGATTGTAGAGGTTGTTTGCCATGCTGTCAGTGTCTTCAGACCTTTGCAGAAGTAATTGCACATCAAAGAATCATGCTTTATAGTTGTAGCCCATTAAAATTCATGTTAAAGAGGGGGAGGTATAATGTTGTGTAGTTCAGTGGGATGCAGAATAGAGTTGGACTTTGACAGACAAAAAGCAGGGTGTATAAGTGGCAAGAAGACGGGGATCATCAATCAACAGACAGCTCTCCTTGGTATTGTAAATCACTGCACTGCTGAAGGGCATCATCTGTCCCCATCTCCTAATTTCAGACAAAGTGTGTAGCGTTATCGCTTTTTACAGATGGGATGAACAACCAATATGTACCACTTGTTTTGTTTATTTGCATCATCAACAATCATACACATTCGTTGGTCTCCCAGCACTGTAGCACGTAAACACAGGACATGAACACCAGTTTGCCCATCCATTGTTATCAGCAGACAAGTCTGTGGATGTTTATCCTACACCAGAAAAAAAATATTCCATAGCACAGTAAATCAAAAGAATCTGCCCCATTTAAAAGAACAAGTAAAACAAAGTGACAAATTCAATTACAAACCAACATCAGTGCAATTCTGTAGCATATACAGTATGCAAGTACTGATACTGTATGATCACATTGGGAGGGAGTGCTCAGCAGTTCAGGGTTTTTAACAAAGAGAAGTAAAAGTCCATAAGATAAACAGTTTCTAACACTGAATCAATCATTGATCTTTTTGCTGTAAACAAAACCAAGGCGCCAGAACAATTAGTAGTACACATTAGATGAAATGGAACAGTTCTGCTCTTGCTGTAAGTACTGCAATGCGCACAGATTAAACCAAAGAAATCTTTCACTCGACCGTATAGCAGTGAAAAGTGATTCTTTAAGTAGAATTTCACTGTAAACATAATAACACTGATCTAAATGAAACCTCACTGGAGTGTCTGAGATGAGTGTACTGTAGGTGCAGAGCAACATGCTACAGAGAGAGATGCTGTATGGGTTGTGTCTCATTATATCTAGTGCCCCCTAATCTAAGACCCCTCACGCTCTCTCTAAGTGCCCCGTTACTAGATTCAGAGTATCAAAAAGCTGCAGATTCAATTGAAACCACGTAAATACAAATGCCTAAGGAAATTGTATGTTGCTATCATACAGCCTTTCTTCACTTTTTAACGCTGATGGTCCAGACTGAGTCGTGACATGAAATGCTCATCGAAGAATATAGAATGTGAAGTATTGCTGCTATATATGTGCATTCTATGCAAGCATAGAAATAATAAACATACTGTAGCATATTTATCATATAAGATATCTTTGAGGCCAGCATTGGCCACAATTGTGGCATCATATACATTTCAAAATTTACATATATTCATATATACATTATATGCACATCTAGTGCAAGATATTTTTAATCTTTTAGGACGTTCATCCACGTATCTGGACAACCAAACATCTTGAGACATCTATCTGATCCTACTCAAGTGGACCAATTACTGAAATCAAAACCACACAAGACCCTATCACAGGTCTGATTTTTTTTTTCTGCACAATAGTGACAAAAATAAATACCAGAAAGTGACACTATGCACAAAGTAATAAATTTCTATTTCCATAAGTGCATTGAAAATCAGTCAAATATGTGCAGAGGTGTTGTCAAGCGTAGAAGATGAGCTCAGGGATCTGCCCCCCCTGCACCCCAGTGCCATTAGTGCTGTCCGAGGAGCACTGAAACTGAAATGTCACTTTCCCACACTGCACCTCTGTCATCCCTTCCTGTCCAAAGTAGCTGAGCTCATTCCCATCCAGCACCACACTGGCAGTGTAGAAGGTATCAGGCTCGATCTGGACTGGATACTCAAACCATACTGGGAAGGTGTTGCTGGAACCATCAGAGAAGTATTTACTGAGGTTTTGTCCCAGCAGTACTCCTTGACGTTTCAGCTCAATCTTGGCACTGTACTCTGCTGAGCCACAGCTAGATCCGTACAGTCCAAACCCAGCGATGAAAACTCTTTTATCCACTGCAAACTGTATACTGTCACAGCGGCCCCGGTAACGCCACTGATTGCTTCGGTAGGCACAGGACTGGAATCTGTGGCAGCGCTGGGGTGTCAGGCCCTTCCTAGGCATGCTGACAAACTGCAGCTCAGGCTTCTTGGCTGCTGTATACCACAGGAAGATGTCATTGGTCTCATTAAGCGTCAACACGCCAGACTGGGCTGCTCCATTGGCAAAATCATCCAACGCCATAGTAGGGATTCGTATCAGGTACATGGCCTTGCCCAAAACCTTACGTCTGTTGTCAGTCGACAAGCTGAGTTCCTGTCTCTGGCACTCAGCCTCAGCCCAGTTGAGCGCTGCCTCAAACACCACTATCTCTTTAGCATTGAGTGTCTCTCGCTGTAGGATACTCTCCAGGGTCTGGGCGTCTATGTCGCAGAAGCCCTCCGAGCGTAACGCCAGCTCGGCCTGGGCATCAATCACCTCCCAGCAGCGCTGTGTCAGCTCTGGCTCCTCGAACAGGCAGCTCTGGGAGAGTAACACGCAGGCATTCTTGGCACTCAGGCTGGTCTCCAGGAAGTTGACGCAGGCACGTGCCAGGTGAGGGACAATGTACTTCTTGGCAGCATAAAGAGTGGCTAACACTGTGTCAGCACTCAGGTCAATCTCGTCACAGTAAATGTACCTGTTGACATAAAATGCGACTTTCTCAGCTTAAGACAACAGATCAGACCACACAGAAATGACATGCAGCACGATGGTGTAAACATGTTTGTTAGGAAGATAATTATCTTGTAAAAACAGATCAAGGATATGATGAATGTGACAAAAACAACTAGTTTTTCATTGGTTGTGGTTGAAACAGACTGACATTACAGTATTGTAAGCCATAGCTGCACAGCTGCATTTGTTCAAAACCAAGTTAGAAAACAATGATATGAGATTCTGAACAGGGTAAAAAAATCACTGTGCACACTAATCAAACAGGCCAACAAAATAGTATTCCTCCCACACCCTCGTCTACCACCTACTGTAGCTTGCCTGCAAGGACACAGCAAACAAAACTCAAAAATAAATGTGATGGAGGAACAGCAAGGAGGAGGTAGAGAACAATATGAAGTGTGAAAAGTAGAAAGTACTGTACAATAAAATGAGTGAAATGAAAGTAGACGGATATAGATTCTATCTCTGAGATAGAGGAAGGAACACTTTATTTCATTTGTCTGGCAGGATAAGAGCGAAACAGGTTTGTCCAAGATGTGCCAGAGATGGGAATAGACTAGGGTTGCAAGGGCTTGAGTATTCATACCAAACCATCATGGTACGGTACACACATTATACAGAATACACGGTGTGAGAATTTATGCACATAATGTGGAACCAAAGCTCACATGTGCCAGTTTTAGCCATACATTGTTCGCAACATGTGCTGAGGTTAACACAACAAGCGGACTGGCGAGCAAATGCGAGTGGCAAATGCAAATGAAATGCCAAAGCTGAAAAGCCAGCCTGTGGGTTCCTGGTCAGCTAATACAGACTCTGACACTTTTGAAGACATTGCCCACTTGTGCCCACCCAGGCTGTTGTCATGCATTGCTCACACGTATGCCTCGAAAAAATAATGCACCGTAATTCATATATAACCCACTAAATCATGAGCCAGTAATCTGTCGATTCAGAATCATGTGAAACCAAGTGGTCTTTGAGTTATTTCAAGGTACATCGCCCCTACTTTTCTTTTCCTAAACCTAAAGTGCTCATTTTTACGTTAAATATGTAACCTTGGCCCATGACTGTCACGAATGTTGAAATTAGCTATAGAGACCAAAACCGTTTTTGTACCAGCCTGTAAAGTTGGGCATTAAACATGGGGGTCTATGTGGATTGACTCCTCAAACCCAAGCTTCTAATGGCCTAACGTCATGTGGCCATTCAAGGAACTCATCCTTATGCATTTGTTGTTGCTTTCTGTAGCGAACTGTGACTCCCAAACCAGGGTATAAACTAAACTGTGACTTTTGTGTACCATTACACCCCTAGTGTGGGCTAGCTTCATCAAACCTTCCTTTTCCCCATCAGGGTCAGATTGAAATAGCAGTTATTCACCTAAAGATGGCACTTTTTATTTGAAAAGGGAAGTGTAGAAAACACACAAGAACAGGGCCAATTGAAGGAAGTACTCTGTGTTGCACGGTTATGACAGAGGATAATCCTTACTTCAGCATTGCCAGAAATGCTGGTGGTTCCACATCTGGGATATGGATTTCATCGTTGTTCTCAGCCAGTTCACCATAAAACATGGCGTGGAACACTGAGCTGCCCACAGCCAAAACATACTGTTGGAGAAAGAAGAGAAAACAAAGTGTGACAAGAGAAATGAAAACATGCTGTGGTTCCTCTGTTTTCACTGGAAACCACATGACATGCAGTAACATTTGGTAAAAGGGAAGGATTATTTGAAATGGGACTAAATCCAATTAGTTCACATGTAGCTCTTAGTCTTTACATAAAAACACAAATCTCTTGGTGGATATTGAACAATGCCTCAGTTCTAATCACTGGAGAGACTGAACCTGTTGAGTTTCTCACATAATGAGCCGAGCTCAGCCAGTTGCTATTTCCCCTGAGGACAGGGAGGCAGATTTCTAATGAACAAGATTGCCTCTGATAAAAAAAAACACAACAGGAAATCCTAATAACACAGTGAGAGTGCGGCAAAAGTTCAATTTACTGAAATTAATCACTTTTCTGAACTTATGATGAAATCAGATGCAACACCGAGCTACTAATAATTCCAGTGATAAGCACTGCATACACGGCTATGAATTCTGTTATTATACTCAAGTACATTCATGTTTTAGTGTGTGCATGTCTGTGTTATGTGTGTAAAGCACAAGTATGTGTAGGTGGGTATGTGGGTGGTATAAATTTTCTCAAAAAAGGCACACAGACTTTCTCTTAAAATTGCAGTGAACCTGATCTAAAATAAACCTTGCAAATTAGGGTTTTTGGAAACAATGCTGTTGTTGTTGTTGCACACTGGAAATCATGTTTGCTTTTCCATAAAGAGAGATCAGCTGAAAGACAGTTGCACTTAGACATACATTTATAGCTGAGTATATAAATGCTTCATATTAGAATAAGATTAGTCCCACCCCTGACCCATTGTATTTTACAGATGTTCACATAAATTACTGCTTTTAGATGCTAGCAGCATCCTCCATCTTGCAAGGATATAACTTTGTGAATTAAATCATAATGCACATCTGAGCTCCTGCCAAATGCACACAATAAAGATTGCTGTGCTGAGTGTCATTACATCCCATTGGCATAATGTCTCAGCATAAAGTGCAGTCGAGTCATCTTCAGTGTCCTTCTAAAACTCCCTCTATAAATGCACTGAAGAAGTGCACCACAGCTACCAATCATAGATTATACATTTGGGTCCGACAAAAAAAGATGACCCATGCAGGGCTCATCTGACAGTGCAGATGTGGAGGGGATAGCTGAGCCAAATCCACGGCTGCAAAATCACTCAGCAGTTTTAATGTGAATGTTATAATCATATTCAAATAGAGTAGATGTAATGATGTGCTTCTAGATGAGGCACATGGTCTAGGCAACTATAAACCTTAATCATTCATGTGAGCATCTTGGAAAGCAATGAGGTCAGAGGGGGGACTAAACAAAGAAGCATGTCGACCTGCACGTTACAGCTGGCATAAACAGGATGAATGAGGGCCCAATTATAATAATTGTAGCTATTTAAACTATAGTTATGCTACTGTCAATCCAAAATTCAAAAGCTAATCAAGTAAATTAGCGCAAAAGTAAACTAGGATGTGAGATACAGAGTTGAATGCACCTTGCTCTGTGCCTTATCATTGTAACAGCGCACTGTTTGATTAAAAGTTGAGTGATTGCAAAGCTGTTTCTGAGCTAAAGCAGAGACAAAGGCGATCCATTCTGTGTGAGATGACTGCTGAAGAGGATCTCCCTTCCTCCTTCGCTCACTCCGTGCCTCTATCCGTCAGCCTCATTTACATAAATAATTGAGGACTGTCTAGAAAAGACACATGGTGCGGAAGTGAGAGTGGAGCACAAAGGATTTCACTTCCATTACAGCTGGCAATGGGGTAGATTATTTTTATGCTGATATGATATGAACAACACTGGGATGGGCCGGCTGATTGCTTGTTTGCTAATTTCCTCCCTGCTACCGTGATTTTACTGGTTGATGAAATTCTTACTCTGTGTCCTGGCAGCCGCTGAGTCCTTCCAGGCTGACCCACCACAAAGTGAACATCTGCCATCAGCTCATTGTTGAACATTACTGAATTTCTAAAAAAAGAAAAGACAGAATGAATTTTGCATATTTTACCCTGTACATTTGTTTTAGAGGAGAGGAAGATCAGATGAGAAAAGCATAACTTGGGGGTATTAGGGTGAGATTAAAGGAGGATCAATGCACATAAACCCATTTATATGTGTATTATGTGAATCATAAAAGTCATACCAATTAGTCCTTGGCAGAAAGTCAAACAAAATTAGTAAAATAAATGCATTTTTTTTTTTTTCGCTACTCTTAAAACAAGAGTTTTATGATTATGCAAAGTGTCCCAATTGCATCAGGCAAGACTAAAGACATTGCATTGATTTTAAAGTCTTACATTGCACACTAAACACACTTAAACTCTTTATGTCTACATAAAAACAAGCAAACAAGACAATGAAGTGAATGGAAAATCCCCACTGTGAAAGAATGGGACCAACAATAAAGCTGCGTTCATATATTATTGAATAGTGGAACATGTCACAGGGGTGGGTAAACAGCCCCATGAATTTCTGGAGAGACAACAAAGCCAGGTCGGAAAGCGTACATTTTGCTCTGGACAGCTGGGGTCTTTTACTGATAGGCCAAGGTAAATATTTTGCTTTTAGTACAGAGCAGCCTCTGCCTGTTGTGCATATCAAACGCACCCGGTGCCTGTCCGCCCTCTGTTATGTCAAAGCGGCAAAAGAGGGTGTAAACAGAGATACCCCCAGCGGATTGAGGGCAGGGCAGGGGGAACACCCATCCACACACACACACACACACACACACACACACACACACACACACACACACACACACACACACACACACACACACACACACACACACACACTATTACTACTAATTACCTTACATAAGTGTCTTGGGATGCATTTCATCAGACAACTGACAATTAAAGTGCATTGAAACATGATCTATTGAACTTTAAGAACAATATTTAATTAAAACTTCAGTTGGGGGAAGCAGTGGTGATTTGTGGTTCAGAAAGAGGCTTGCCAGTTGTACCTACCTTTCTCTTATAGTGGAGTAGAGTCCTTGCCAGTTACAGTTCTGTATGGTGTTGTTGTTGTTGAGGTTCTGCTGCTGGTACTGTTGCACTGTGGTGGTGGATGCCGGCTTTTTGGTGGGAAAAATGTCTGCTGCCATCTTCTTCTTCTTCTTGCTCCTCAGGGTGATTATCTCATAACAGACAGGGGGCAGCTTGGAGCTGCCACTGGCATTCCCTTTCTTGGAGCTTTTACTTGACTTGCTTTTCACTGACTCGGGAAGCATTAAGAAGAAAGTCAGACATTTCATGTTCCTTCCCTTGGCATCGACCATGAGTGTTTTCAACTGCCGAGCAGTGGGATTGCATGCAGAGAAGACATTCACCAGGAGCAGGCAGGTGTGAGGGAGGACCGAGGAGGGACAGCAGAGGCTTGAGCTGTACTCAGCAGTGTAGTAATCAGAGTTCCTGTACGAGGTTTCACCTTTTGGGAACTAACAGGACAATTCTCTTTTATGTTCCTTTTCTTTACTCCTCTGATGAGACTCAGACCGGTGATCCAAAGGCACTTTTCCTGTGTGAAGTTTGATCTGCTGACGGAGAGGCTCTTGGGGTTCCCATCCCTGCTTGTCCAGAGTGATGAGATCAGCTCTTTAAATCACTTCTTTTCCTCCTCTGCTCCCTTGCCTCTCTCACTCACTGCTTTGCTGAGGGTTGGCCTGACAGCCCCAGATTTAGTACAGCTGCAGTGGTCCTCAGGCAGGCAGCGGTGTTTACTCAGTTCCTTTCATTTCCCACTCTTACTCCTTCTGTGCTTCTCTTCTTCTCTCAGTCTCTCCTCATCTGTGGATCAACCCTTTTCTCTCCCACACTTGCTCTTTTTTTCCCTCCCTCCTCTCCTCCACGCAGCAGAGTCATCTGCAGGATGCTGTAGCCGTGGATGCTGTGTACCTCCGCTCAGCCACTCGTTCTGCTGACTACAGAGGTTGAATGGGAGAGCGCAGAGGAGATGGAGAGCCCCCCTCCCCGCCCCTCACAGCACAGTGCATGGCTCTCTCCGTGGCTCAGCCAATGGCAGCGCACAGCATTCATGATTGGCTAATGCAACCTAGTGCAGCACAGACTTGAATATGCAATAGTCAACGTCTCAATTAAAGTGACAGCCATGCCCCATAAGAATGATATATTTATCTACAGTTTTGCTTCCTGTGTTTGCTTTACCTGAAGCTGCAGCATTCACTTTGCACTACAGTAAATATAGACTCCATGTTATATTTCAAAAGGGCAATGCAAATGCACATGCTCTTTTTAAGGGCAAAATTTGCTTAATTCATGCATCCTCTGACAGTTAACTTCTTTTTTATAATGAGCTTTTCATAAATGCAAACAAACAGTTGAATTTGCAATTTATTGGTCTTTGCTGCTTTAAATAGACTTATAACCTCTGAACAGTTTTGCCAGTGCAAAACCTTTTACATAAGTCCACATGTCATTAATAGACAAAACATTCATGTCAGAATGATCATACACAAGCTATTCTTACACTACTAGGATATGATAATGTAGCATATTGCAGTGTGATAATATTCTGGTATCTTTAAATATTTTATATTTGAATTAATGTCCAATTTTTGCATTTTAAATATGTGAAATCGCTCTGAAATACTGTTTTTTTGGGGTTTTTTTTGGGAAAGCCAACTGTGTGCAGTCCCAACCAAGAGTATGTGCTTGTGCTTAAGTTTTCTTGTTAAGTCATCTGTTCAGGAGAGTGCATGGGGCTATAAATGTAATGCACTCTTTGCACAATGTATAATGCATACAGTTCCTTTGCTCTTCTTGTCTAGTTGGGCCTGTGCACAGTGGGTATTCTATTTAAAGCGCTGGGATGATTTAGCTTTTTGGCGGTGGTGTTTTCAAATGTTATGAAATGCTGTCACATTCTATGTAATGATAGTTTGATGTTTTATATATTTCTTTTCATGGTGCTCTGCATATTCTACTGCTGTTGTGTGCTTTGCAATACTAATAGTATTTTCTTAGCTAACACTATTAGTACTATTAGTAGTAGTTTGTTTGTGTATTATATCACATTATGTTTGCAAGAGTGAGAATCTTACTGACAAAAAGAGCAGGATGAGGTGGCAAATTTAATTGAGAATGTCTTCCTTGAACCACTGTCACAATATTGATTTTTCCATAAACCCTAATTAACTGTCTTAGTGTTTGCTGCTCTGAGGAGCGTTAGCCCACTAAGCTCCCTTATACAGTGTCTGCTGGAGAACAGAGAAATTTGCTATGGTAACATGGAGCCAGCGTTACAGGGCACCATACTCTCAAATTGCAGGCCACTAGAGATGTTACCTTGGTAACCACATCCACAAGCAACAGCAGGCCAGAACAGACATAAAAACAACGCTGATAGTAAAGGTGAAGCCCTAATATTCTGCATGTTATGTGTTGAGAGGAAACCTTAATATGATATAAATTTGAGCTGTGATTTTTCTGTTATTCCACATCAATCCAGAATCATTACGAACCACATGATTGTAATGTTTAAGAAGCAGCCGTAATAACTGACAGACTACACATGTTAAACCAACAGTTTTCTGATTTATCAGGCATCCTTGTCTAGCAGCCTGTATGATAAATAGGATGTCGTTATGTCACCCTAAATGGCTTCCTGCTTTCTTTAATTGCATTTTCTCTCCATTCATCAGCAGAAAATGTAATCATGTTATTCACACATTAAGAGCAAGGAGTGAGAGGAGGAAGTAATGATGGTGTTGTCACAGCGTCAGCATCACCTTTGTCTCACACTTTGTCATCACATAATCACACATATTACAGCAAAAGGAAAGCGTTAGCATGTCTGTAGTAGCATGGCAATCCGCATTGAGGTCAACAAAGGCTGCTTGATGATAGAACAATGTAAAAATGAACGCAAACACAGGCTGACATAAGTGTGCAGAAAAAGAAATTAAAGAAATCTATAAGAACCATTTTAATTTAGACATATCTCATCTGCCATTCTTTCATGATTTTAAGATCATGGCACTTAAACTATGAACTGTTAGTACTAAGATATAAAATCATTTTATTTTCTGATGCAAGTTTAAACAGTTCCCTCATATTTCAGTGCCTGGCAAAACTCCAGCCTCTGTGTAATAACTTCAAAAGGTGAAGTTAAAAAGCAGCAGAAGTCCAGCTGTGCCTTTGTTGATTGCTTCTTGATGACAGTACTCAGTGCAAACCTTTATCTTCAAAGTACTTTTACCAAGACACCTTCATCTTTTAAGAAGTAACTGCAGCCGGTGTGAAATACATACGAGCCAGTAGAGGCAGAAAAAATAGTCAAGTACCTTAAGCGTCAGGGGAATACTTGCGTATTACTCTCTGTTAATCTCTGCTGATGTTCACACCAGTACATATTTGTTTTATCATTTTTCAACAAGCCCAGGGAGTTTCCATGCAGTAAGTATTTTATCCAAAAAGAGTACACATTGCATTTTAAGACTGATTCATAATGGCATAATTAAAACATAATTACATGATTATACATAATAATTGTGTTACCTTCAGTATTTTCTCATCAGAAGAGAAAATGTGTGTAAGTGGCTTTCAGACAGTGGATTACTGTATAATGACTGGCCTGTGCTCACCATACTGGAAGACATCAATTTGTAATTCAAACAAAAAAGTGGAAGCACTGGGTAGTAGTAGTTTTTCAGTGTAAAAAGCCCCATTAAGAGGTGCAGTCTTAATGGAACTGGGTAGAAAGATTTCAGGAAAATTTCCTCCGCAAGCGCCTGAATACTGAGGTCTTCAGTTGTGGTGTGGAAGTGACTGCTTGCCATTCTGAGTTTGAGCACAGAGATGCGGCAGTAAGTGTGTGTAGTGGCAGAACTCTTCTGCAGAGAGACACCTGCTGAGAGGCTTGGCGGAGCACAGTGGAGAAAGGAGGCTGGGAAATGAACTGTGATGCTGGCCTGGCACACGGAGGCAGGGACAGGATCCAGCAGCTCGTCCAGCGCTAACCCCCTACCCCCGCCCCCGCCCCCACCCCCACAGCCGCCTGTCCTCTCTGCAGCCGCCATTAAAGCAGGCAAGGGCACCTGACAGGTGGAAGGGGCGGAAGTGATGGCGTCTGCCCAGAGACGGCGCTTAGAACTCCTGAAAAAGAGAACTGTTAGTCAGCGGGGTCTGGGAGAGAGCCGGCAGTCACGGATGAGAACAGTGTGAAGCCTGTGTGTGTGTGTGTGTGTGTGTGCGCGCATGTGAGTGTGTATATGTGAAGTGCCCAAAGTTAATGTGAGTTCATGAAACGGAAACTTGTGGTTTATCCAAACTCTCTCTGACATAGCGCTCGTTCTCTGTTTGTCTTTTTGGCTTGTTCACAGACCAGCATAAATTCCGCCGTCTCAGATTTTCAGCATTTGAATAACCAGATTAAATGATGATAGGATCAAAATTTAATCAGGAAAACCACTGAAATTTTTTAGTAACATCTTGTCCAACAAATGGCCTTACACACTTTAACTGACCAGAAAAGACAACAACACCATAGATGAGATGATAGCCTCTCCTTCGGCTCCCAATCAATATGTCACAGTCACAAGATGTATGGGGGTAATTTTACTTGCCTAGAGAGCACAGAGAAGCCAGCGACTGTAGGAGGGCTGCAAGAGCCACCAACTTCTCTAGATCACATACACAAGAGCAACCATTTTAATACAGGCGCACTTCCCCCACATATGCAGCATCTATCTATCTATCTATCTATCTATCTATCTATCTATCTATCTATCTATCTATCTATCTATCCATCTATCCATCTATCCATCTATCCATCTACCATCTATCCATCTATCCATCCATCCATCCATCCATCCATCCATGTGTGTGCTGCTGAGTGCGTGGACACAGTAATGACAGTGTAGAGAAGACCTTGTAACCCTGGCCCACCACGTGCTCAAACACTGACTCCCACACACTTTCTACCATTGCTCGCTCATCGCCCTCTCTCTGCTGTCATATGAAAGTTAATAGCCATAATTTACAGTGTGAATATTTTTGGGTGCAGTACAACTTGGTCTTTGTAGATGTACGATATATTCTGCCCTGTGGTTAATTCACTTTATTTGTTTGAGCATAATTCTTTTCCCCTTGAAAGGAATCCCCATTCTTTTGTGACAGTGGCAGGCAAACAGTTCAACATACATGAAGGGTTACGTTTTCAGTTACAACTGAATAATTAGTGAATGTGTATTTAGATGTAAATGTCGCTCTGCCTTTAAGGAAGAATCATATTTTCCCTTGCCTGCCATCACCAAACCAATTCGCAATTGCGCATTAGTCTGGAACTATTGGAGATGGACATGAGTTATTTTCGATTGGATCGAGAGGATGGGTCAGAGGAGCCAGTGACGCTGTAACTACAGCAGAGTCTGGGTTCTCCTCCAGGCTTGGCTTTTCAGTTGTATCCTCCATGACCTGGATCAGTATTGCAAGGAGGTTCAGTAGGGGATGTCCAAGGAGCTGGTGGAGGTGTCACCTCAGTACAGTTGGTCTCTGTACTGGAGGTCGGCAGCTCTGTTTCAGCCAGGTCGGTGGTCAAGCCATCCTGCACAGCAGTCATGATCACAGGTTCAGAAACAGGGGTTTGTCATTTTCATCTTCCCTGGCCTCAACATCAGAAATAGATTGAGGTTCAGCAGATGGTGTCATAGTGTTTGGAACCACAACAGAAGCTGGTTCTCTGTTGGGTTCTGGGTCCCTCTCATAGCAGGGTTTGTCACTGTCATCCTCCCTGGCCTCAATGTCAGTAATTAACAGAGGTTCAGCAGGGGGTGTTAGAATAGCTGGACCCACTGCAGAGTATTAATCTGGAATCAGTGTTGGAGGCTTGTCAGCCACCTCTCCAGGCTTGTCGGCCTGGAGGTTCAACAGCGGTTATCAGATGAGCTGGCACTTAGGGGCTCTGGGGCTGAAACATCTCAAAAATCTGTCCCACTGCAACATCAGCAATTTCACTCAGAAGCACTGGTGCAAACATCTTGATCCTGTTCACCGGGATATCATGTGGAAGCCTCTGTCTGATCGTTGATAGGACAGAAAAGATCATGTCATCCCTGATGGAGCGGGAGAAGATAGCATGATGTTCCACACTGGTGAGAGCATTTAAGACGCTGTCCAAAACAGCCTTTGTAACCCCAGTAGACCTTTTGCTGAGTTTCGGGGAGGGCATGTTTAAGAGGGGGTGAGGAGGGGGCACCTATAGGAGCCCTGCAGGACTCTGGGAACAACCTCAAACACCACCTCTTTTGGAGAGAGTAATTTGGGGCAGGGAGCCTCCTTTTGCTTCCTTGTCAGGATCTTGGCATATTCTTTTGCCATGCTGAGAAGTTTAGGATGTCTGTAAGTTACAGTCATTGAAATGTATTTTTAAAACCCTCCAGAATATCACACAGATATTAAAATCACTGTAGTTTAACTGTCTATAAATTGTGTCAAATATTACTTCCTGAAAATTAGGAGGTTAGGCCTGTGGGGAATTGAAGAGCACGTGGGCTTCAAACTCAACGTCCCTCATTTTATTACTGACATTAACGGCCCACACTTGAGGCAAGGAATCACATATGAAGTGTAGTTTTGATATTTGATATTCAAAGGATAAAATCAGCATAATTTTATCCAAACTGTTGTAAGTCTTCTTAGGATTTTGTCTTACCAGCATCAGCAGAGGTTTGGCAGCCTCCTCAACAAAATCCTGCAGTTCAAACTCCCAAAGGCTTCAAACAGAAAGAAAAAGATGCTTTATTTTTACTGATATTCTCTACATTCTTAGTTCAAGGTGTAGTGGTGGACCATCTGTATGTGTTTTACTAACTCACCTTTCTCTCAGAGTGAGCTTCAAAACTAAGTCGATCATGTCTTCAGCACTCACCTGAGATGGGATCTGTTTTTTCTGGGCCATTGATTACATGCAGACATTTTGTTACCTAGTGAAATACTGGGAATATATCACTGTAAAGGATAGATCTGGTGATATTCTTGATTTTCCCATTGTCAGCAACCATGTAAAGGCCAAAGACACTAACGATTGTATCCTACTAACACACATTGCCTGAGAAGCTGAAGCCTGGTATCGATAGCGGATACCCCAGTGAGATCCATTGCTGTCCAAAAAATACTGAAACACATTAATGAGTCACACTATGTCCTTTAATGTGATATGTTAACAATCAGAAATTATGTAATAACGCCAGCCTTATCATTTAAGTCATCAGTGAGCAGGTACAAAGTTACAGTTCATCTGAGGTTATGAGGCATTAGACAGCCTTTATGCTGTTTCTCCATCTTATTGGCTCAGTGACTGGAGATGCCTATATACTGGAACTCTTTTCATTATGCAAAAAGCTGTCATTCTAGATGTTACTTAGGTCTTACCTTATTAATACTTCAGTTAGTCCTTTCCCACATTTCCTGGAATGACTTGAACAGTTTTCTAATATCATAATATATGTTAGGGTTGATATGGTTTGAGGATACTCTCAGTTGGGGGTTCTGCCAAAGGACAGTTGAAAAATAATGGACATAGCCACTGGGATGTCACCCACTGGTTTGTGAACTCCTATTACGAAGCCTCGAGTTTGGCATTTTGGCTGTCACCATCTTGGATTTTTTGAGCAAAAAGAGACCATATCTGAACAAGAGGCTGAAGGAAGGAAAACCAGGCCTCTGTTGCACGTTTGCAGTTGGTTCAGAATGCGTCTACTAACCGGAACCCGCAAGTATGACCATATCACTCCGATTCAGGCCTCTCTCCACTGACTCCCTGTTTGCCTCAGAACTGAATTCAAAATCTTATGTTCGCTCTCAAATCGATACATGGTCTGGTGCCTCAGTACCTCTGTGACATTTTTCATGCTAAGACTCCCCTAAGGTCACTGCGCTCCTCTGACTAGCTGCAACTTGAGGTCCCTATGACACAATTGAAAACCAGAGGTGAACGTGCTTTTTCAGTTGCAGCACCTAAATTGTGGAATGCACTTCCATCCCATGTCAGATTGGCCTCCACCGTCTAATCTTTTAAATCTCATCTAAAAAACCACCTTTACACCTTGGCTTTTAATTCAAACGGAGAGTTTGCTGGTCTTTTGCCCCATCTTTTCTGGCTGTTGACTAGATGTTTGTGTTTCTTTGTTTCTGTGTTTATGATTTAGCTATTTTTGTGCACTTATTTTGTTCTGTACAGCACTTTGGTAATCCCTGTGATTTGTAAAATGTGCTATATAAATAAAGTAGATTGGATTGGATTGGACGATGCCTATGTGTGACTTTAAGCCTTACTCAACTCTTTTCTGCTGTAAAGTTGGGCATTTTAACATGGGGGTCCACTGTGATTGACTCGCTTCTGGAGCCAGCCTCAAGTGGCCATTTGAGGAACTGCAGTTTATGGCACTTCCACAATGCCTTTTTTTTTTTAAAAACCCAGTAGTTTACTACTTGGTTCTGCCATTAATGTAATGGTTCGCTCCCTGAATCACTGAAATGATTAGAGAAGATCAGGACATTAGAGCTGGGGTAGCCAACATGGTTTTCTCTAGCACCTTGTTGCCTGCAGGGAGGCAATGAGGCACTCGCGGGGCATGTTCTAAAAACAGTTGTGGTTAAATCAGCCGATGCTATAACTGTAGTTCACCCAAAGACTGACATTTATGGTGAATACATTCTGACGGTTCAGATCCAGCTGACAAAGAGAGCTAGCAACAGATTTGGCAATGTTAGCGGAAGGATACATGTATGACTACGTCTGGTTTTCAAAATAAGGTGTTCACAAAGGGAATGTAATAATCTAAAATAAGATTAACTGGATATATTTACAAGAAGTACAAAGCATGTTACTATCATAAATTAAAAAGAAAATGCCACTTATTTGTGAGGGAAATGTCTTTATTCTTTGATTTTTGCGTTGCTTGTAAAAACATTAAAAAAAAATAAAAATAAAAGACGACATACAGGCACAAAATCAAACAATTTTACTCTATCAATTTAAAAGTGGCATATCTGCACTTTGATATAGCTAAATTTTTGAATACTTGACATCTGTAAAACCTACAAGAGCAAAGATGTAAGGAATGGATTAAAAAATGTGTTCCCCAATTTCAGCTGCAAACATTACAATGTTGGGCTAACTGGCTTACTGCTTGCAGCGGTAATGTTGCGTAATTTCCAAAGCCAAGCAGCATATAATTAGCAAACAAACATCATTTTGTGGGGTTACAGGTTTATTTATTTGTTTATTTGTTCATTATTTGTCTTGCTCAAGCTAATTTGCAGCCCCCTTTCCTGATTAGGCTTTTAAATCTAGATTAAAACAGACAAACAAATGAGCTGATGAAACAGGAATCAGGATAAAAACAAGACAGAGAGAATCAACAGTGTACATGTGTATACACACACATCCATAACTATATGTGTTGTACATGACTGTGTATACATTAAGGTGTGATAGTGTGTGTGTGTGTGTGTGTATGACGAAGTGTGAATACTGTATGTAAGCATCAATTTATTGATTTTTTTTAATACAACAGTGAAGTCAAAATTTGGTGTTCACATCTTTGTTGTTGTTTAAGCCAGTGTTTGTCGTATGTCCTGATTGTGATTCTAAATCAGGTGGTAAGGTGTTGTCTGACTGTGGGTCTTTTATTGCAAATGCCCTCTCTGAATGGCATTTATTACCCGTAGACTTTTATTGGTGCTTTTCACTGAGTTCAGGTCTTGTGAAGATCAAGATTATTTGTTCTTATTACACATTGCGTGCCCTGCACTGGACATACGGTTACTAGGATCTCCCTTATCGTCTTTCAACCATCCAGATCGATACGTGATTCATAAATTACAGACACTTTTGGCAGCAGACTTACTCTGGAGTCTGACTGGAAGGATATGCTTTTTCACTAATTTATGGGAGTAATAAAGTACTACTTTATGGGCCCATATCGTTCATTAAAATCACTGACGTGGAATGCACTAAATAACATAACCAACATTGATCGTCCTGCAATACTAATCCAGTCTGGACACTGTTTATCTCCTTTGCATAGACTGCTGAAGCACTACCAGAGCTCTGTGAAGGAAATGCTTGATGTTGTGTTGACATGAGTTTTGATGTCAGGAAGGACTGTGTTCCCAGAGATCTCCTCGAAGAGTGTGGGTGCTGGGGCAGCTGCAGGGAGCCAGCCAGTTCTTTTTTACACTTAGAGTGAGAGGTGCTTTAAAATATTCAGCTTTCGGTAAAGCTTATTCAAAGTTGGTGCCAGTTCCAGGAAATGATTTTCACAGACAGATATTCAGGTGCAGCTGAGGTTTGTGGAGTGTCCATTTTAGCCTCAATTGACTGTGATTGCAAATGTAGAAAGAAGTGTTTTGCTACTCAGGTGGAGAGGGATGAGCTGCCTCAGGTGGAAGCCCTCAAGTTGAGGATTTCAGGTATTTTGGATTCTTATAAACCCGTCTCTTATGTGTTGTTTTCTCTTTTGAAGCATCAAAAACCAAAGACCTGTTTATGTCATTTTTATGTAGTGTACTTGTAATAAGCTTCAACCCTCACTCTGATACTCCTCACACACAACTTTAAGTTAGCCTTTGATTCAGTCAGTTTATGCTACACTCTTCCTCATAAATCCTTTTTTTCAATCAGTGCAATCCCTCTGTCTCTGTGGTTACTATCAATAATTTAATAAATCTGCTTGCTTTTCATACGAACACTGAAGGCTTATCACAACCTCACTGCTCATACTGTATGCTAGGTCTGCATATGCTTATCACACACACCCCTTCATCTCATCCCATCACCACTAGTATCAAGGGCCTAAACTGCTTCAGTCTCAAGTTTCATTAACTTCTAGCACATCCTCTGATGCACATAAACTCACCTGCAGCATTGCTCAGTTGTTACATGCAAAATGTTTGACTCAGGGTTTAAACCGTGCAGGTTTATCCTAACATCACAGCAGATGATTTACTGATTAGCATAGTGTAAACTAAATCGATGGTGGTTTTGTACAAAATCAGCTGTTTAGTGATCATTAGGAGCTAAAACCTGCATAATCTCAGGACTACATGGCACATGGCTTCCTATTCCTGCAGTACAGCACAATGCTCTGCTATAACTAAAATATGGAAAGCAAGGTGTTGACGAAGCTGTTTCAGTGTTGGCAGGAGTCCGACCGATGCTGGAAAGGCTGACCATATGGTTCTTCCTGTGATGTGATTTACAGAAACATGTCTGCAGCCCATGCAGATGCAGGAACTGGCGTATTTACACCAAATCCCAGTCATAATGTTCACCTTACTGTATCTTCAGCTTATACATTTTTGAGCCGCATATTACCATTGTACTTCTACTGTCTTCGATTGTGATAAATATTTATATGAGCATCTAAACAGACTCCTTATGTGTTCAAGCTGCGCCAAAGGAGTCCCAGAGGAGCAGAGTGCTGACCATGCACATGCAGGCAAAACAAAGAGAGAGAGAGGGAGGGAGCAGACAGATGGAAAAGAGATGTAGAGATAGTTTGTAATGAGGGTCCCTTTGTCGAGGGAGGTGGGGACGTCTCCTTACTGTCTTAATAAAGCAGGAGGAGAATGGCAGTGGGATAACAGTAATGATGTGCTCACTGCTCAGCTGTCATACCCATGGCATTTAGACAAAGAGAGAGGGAGAGTGACAAGAAACAGCAACATGTAAACATACTGTACAATAAACGTGTTAAAGAAAGCAGATATGGACATGTTATTTAGCTGTACGTTCCCTAGTATGTATTGTTTATGTCACATGTGGTAGATACTGGATTTGCGCCACAGTGGGATTCTGCTATTAAGATGCTGCAGCATTTTGGTCAGATGCTGTAGGTTGTTGCAATGTGCATGCTGTCAGGGGACCCCAGTGTTCCATATTGCAACATTAAATTGTATGTTTGTGTGTGTGTGTGTGTGTGTGTGTGTGTGTGTGTGTGTGTGTGTGTGTGAGTGTTAATCAACAGAAACCACTGGGCAAGAGAAGGTCAGAGAGGAGATTGGGTTTTCTGAACTGAGTGAAAACAGTCTCTATAGAAAGCTGTGGAAAAGCAAAAAGTGAGATATGGTTCTGTGGAGCACATGGGAAAAGCCCTTCAAAGCTGATTCTTAATCCTTTTCTACCCCAGACCTCCTCCTTTCTCCTTCCCTCAGTTTAATCTCTGACACTGCATTAACATTTAAATTTTTCACAGCAATTTGAATCTAGTGTATGCCATGACCACCTAGATTTATTCATTTACACTAATTACCCAGTGCTGGGATGGGAGTGGATGGTTTAACCTTCTCACAGCTAATTTCTCATGATTTCTCCAAAGCTGCACCCAGCCCCACAGGGGCAAAATATGACCTTTTCCTATTTTATTATCAGCAACACAAACAAAATGACACTAATCAGGATAATGTGGTGGCACCTTTAAAAAGCGTTCCATTCCATTTCAATTTGTAGCAACAGACAACATTAATGAAGACTGACCATATGTAGAGTGAATTATTTTATTTGGCTTTATTTTCAATACCAGGGTTTTTTCCTGGCTCACACACATGTATATGTCCTGTGCCTTCAACTAGCTCAAGGAAACACTTTTTACCAGCAATGTATTTCAAGAGTTCTAACTTTCATATGATTTAAAATATTACAATTATTAATAAAATGCGGCCAGATTGTTACATATATTGTCCATTGTATCTATAATGTGAATACTGTGGTCCCTGGATTTGTTTTGTGTACTAAAGTAGCACATCACATGACCTAATTAAACTAAGTTTGAGATGGAAAATATAACCACAAATACTGATATACTGAAGATCTTGAACAACTTTGTTCTGCTGACAAAATATTTTTTACACAAATGTAGATCTGCTGTTTTCGAAGCATTCAAAAAAAGATTTCTATTTTCAATTATCTCGCACACTTTTACAAGATGCTTTTATAAGACAGCCTGTTCTTTTTTTTTTTAATTAATTTCGATTATTTTACTTCCTATTGTAAAATATTTGCTTTTATCAGTATAGGCTATATGTTTGTGTTTAACAGATGTGTTTTTGAACTTTTGGGTTGATCAAGTGGGAATAAAAGTTGATTAAATATACTGTATTTCCTTACTTTCTGCTGGTGTTAATGTTGTAGTCTCAGTACAAGACAGCTTTCAGACGCACATATAGAGGTGCATGGAACAGCGAGTCCAAGTGCCATTTGCAACAACATTTATAAACTCCAACTGGCCACAAACAGTTATTATGCAACAGCAGGGAAAAGGAGTTTTGTTTTCTTTGGTGATTATTTTGTTGTGGTGGCAAAGATGTTACCAGCGGAAACACTGGCACACCTAGCTGGCCTCAGCCTCCCAGGATGCGTGTTGGGCTTTGAAACCAATTTTTTGTAGTGGCCAAACAGTGTAATTACACCATCACATGATGCCTTGTGGCCCCAAAAGACTTTTTCATATTGACTTACATGATGAAAAACATGTCTGTAAATGTGTCCATAATTTTTTTGAGCGTCACAACCCCAGTGAATTGACTCAATTCACTATCAGGATTTGATCTGTATGGTGCGATAATATTTTGAAAGTCTACAAGAGTCACAAGATTGAATAATTTTATTCTCATCCAAGTTAATTGGAGTGCTAAACCGGATGTCGCCTGCTCAGCTGATGGAAGTCTCTAGTGCGCCTGCTCTATGGGCCACACAGCGCACAACAGGCAGAAGTTGACGCAGGGTCCTGGAAAGTCAACAACCAATGCACCCAGAGTACCTTGCACATCGTATCTGGACGTGGAAGGTCCACGACCAAACGATTGAGAATGTGTAGGCAGAGGCAGTGCCAATCATCTGGCTAATTTTGTACACGGGAATTGAACCATTTTGGCTTCATGCTGCAGTGAGCAACTTTCATAGAAATAAACGAGGGCCCGCCTCCAACGCTGTATGCATTTCTCTTTATGTGTCCATGGTTGGCCCCTGTTTTGCTGCGGTCCAAAACAGACATCTCTTTTCTTTCTCTTTGTCATCAAACGACAGCAATCCAGGGCGTTATATTCACTCGGTTTGAGCCACTGAAGTGCTAAACCTGTTGCAGAGATTGCCATGGAAGATTGAAAATTTTTGTTGATTTGTCTGTCCATCTAGCCGCCCACGGTGTTATCTTAGAGACAGCCTTTGGTTTGTTGCTCCTGGCGAAGACAAAATAATGGCTATTTGAGACAAAAGGGCTTGTGTGCCCTTGACAACCATGCAATATGTGACAATTTCATGAAAAGACCCATGGTAAGCGACAAGAAGAGACGACAAAAATTTCAAATGACTTTCATGAGTTTTATTATGAACTTATGTACTAAAATGAAAGACTATGTCAGTCACAATGACAGTGTATGGCTCAGTAAAAAGTGGAATTACTGTAAGAAAAACAGTCGGTGCAGGACTGCAAGGAGGATTAGAGGCAGAGGTTATTAAAGCCACTTAAACAGTCCTGAGGGCCAGTAGCGCAGATGGAGAACGTCTCTCAACAAGTCCTCCAGACTAATTGCTAAAATAGGTCATTTGTCATTGCCTTCCAAAATGACCCATGTGAGCATTTTCTGATGGTGTCCCTATTGGCAGGATGACATCTTTTGTCAGTGTCTTACAAAACCCATGTCATGGCTACAAAAAGGATTCATATGACATCATGTGACATATGAGATCATGTGTTTTCTAAACTGGGTTTAAGCACGAAAACTGGGGTCAAAGCAGTATCTGAAAGACAAAAATTTGGCCCTTGTCAGGTGAATGTAACTGATGCTGTTGTTTTTCTGGTTAGGTGTCATATTTCATGGCACCTTGCCCCAGTCTGCGTATTGTTTTCTGATCCAAGAATCCCACCCCACCCACCACAACATGTCACAATGGACAATCATAGACTAACCTTTCCTAGTATGCAAATCAAACATATGCACAGTGCCAATTAGACTGCCAACTGAAAGATTCTACATTTTGTCGTCTTTGTTGCATGTCCTAAACCCCTGGGCATCCAGTAATTCCTCAGCACAATTAATTTGAATAAACGTAGTTAAAAGGTCAGCAGTGAATGATGGATTATGGCTTGTTCTAATTAAAATATTTTGTTTTTCTGTGATGCGATTGAAAGTGAGATAGTGAGTCAGCACAAATGCAAAGAACTTTTCACCATGTTCCTTATTTGGTACAAAATGTTAAACAGTTTGGATCTGTTTGCTCGTGCTGTATGCATCTCACTGAGGTGTGTGTGGCTGCACTGATGCACATTAAAACACTCTCTCATACTCCTGACTGCAAAAAAAGATTTTTTACACAGGATAACAAGTGATTTTACCCTGAAGCAATGTCATATTTGTGGTTTGAAAAACCTTCATATTCTCAAAAGTGCTAATGTCAATCAAATCTAATGCCGCTATGGCTCGAGAACAATCTGCTCAGACCTTTCACATCTTCATCTCTTTCGGAAGAGGAGCCAAAGCTGACTAATTAGAATGATACTGCTTTTGGAACTGCATGCTACTTTCTAATTTCAGATTTGTCTGACAGTGGTGCAGCCCATGTGGGTGGTGTAAATGCCTGGCAGCTCACATCGAACATGCCAAGAGAAAAGACTGCACATACTTATTATAAGAGAATCTTTGTCACATTACGAGATGGTACAAGAATTTGTATTTGTCGTGTAAGATTCAATCTGTCATAGCGAGCTTCTCATATCTTTCTTTCCAGTTTAAAAGGGTGAAGAGACTTACATGTGATTTAATCTCTGATGCACATATACCGTACAGGACAGAAACAAAAACTATGGCATATGTTTTTTTGTTTTTTTTAAATCAGATTTTATTGTTTTAGATTTTTTTTTAAACAAATAACAGTGAGAAAGTGCCAAAAAATACCTATCAAAAACAGCAATGTAAAGTCAATTTAATGTAAAAGTATTATACTTCTGAAACACGATGGCATAACTCCCATCCATCTGCCCTGAGAGTAAAACAAACATTTGCACAGTCTGTTTGCTGCAGGGTTTCTTGTACTGTACAGTAGGTGTGGTGCAGCCTGTCGCTGCTGTATTCCACCCCTGAGTGCTGTGAAGCTGATTTATAAGAGGGAGGGGCCCGTGAGCTGCAATCAACCCATTTCCATCAGCGTTATGGCTGCCTGACAACATCCAGCTGTCCCTGATGTGCCACCGAGGGCCGATGGTGCGCTTGTCAGCTCTGCTGTTTTACTGCAGTGCTCACCGAGACGAAAACATACACACACATGCATACTTGCCCGCACTTGCACGCACGGTGACACACGTGCTCCCGCACACACACAATCACCAAATAAAATACATCATTGGCCTTTCCAGTTTTGTCATAGAATGAGATCTGTAATCATGATGTATTATATGTGAAATTGAAAATCTGATAAATGCTAATTCATGTCAGGTATAGGTCCACCCACAACATGTGGAATTACTGGATCTTATTTTACCAAAGCAGTTGAGATTTATATTAGTCAAGGACATGATGACTTTAAATATATGAACATAAATTATGAATATGTTAGCAACTGACAGTTATAGTTTTATTAAGGTTGTGATGTCTGCAGACTGTTTCTACTGTAGTATCTAATCTGCATGGACGTTATATAATATGAATCTCAAATTTTACATACGACGTGATTTCTTCATTTATTTAACATGGCATTTACTGTATTTTTCCACTCATATCATTATGTGAAATCATTATAATGCACACAAAACAAAATCACTTTTAATACTTTTCCAGTTGCACGATAGACGTAAAGAAGCCTCTCCAGTGAATGACTTTTACGAGATGACGCTCCGGTCTACTTTCAAACTGAGAGCACACCTAATCAGAGCCCTGACTCAACAATGCATCAGTGTTGTGCCTCATCAGCGCAATCTCTCCCTACCCTTTTCCTGATGTCTCTTCTCCAGCTGCTCCCACTAACTTATGATATAATGACATTATACTGTAACCTGATAAATTGTGAACCCAGCTGGCTAAACCTTGCTTTTACAACAGCTGGGATGCTACGTGCACTGGGAACCCGCCATGCTGCTGGCCCGATGCACCACAACAAAAACCGACCTAACTCTATATCACTCTGCTTCAGGGAGTTCAATGTGTTCTTGACACTCAACCAGGACAGGACTATTCAGAACAACTATAAACAGTTTTGCCCTCTAAAGATCAGACGAAAGGTTGTATGAACTAGTTCTTGCCTGTTGTAACCTGGAGGAGCATGTTAGCATGGTGTGGCAGCATCACAGCTGAGGCTACTAGGTAAACCTGTCATGATAATTACATTATCAACTCATCAAGGTCAGCAAATATTCTCAAGGTCACGTCTATGCATGATATTGCCTTGCCGTAAGAGCTTCACGGCATTTTAGCCAGCACGATGCCAGAATAGACAGCAGGGTTTTTTCTTACCATCCCTGTTTTTTCACTGTGCCAAAACAGAATGAACAGAAAAAAACACTATGCCAACATACCTTTTGCTGTCACTTGTGGTCACTCTGCTTCTGTTCTCTCATCCACTCGCTGTGTCTCTCACACACACACACACACACACACACACACACATACAGTGACACAGTTGAATTGAAGATAAAGTTGAGTCTAGTAGGTGTTTTTGCTGACGGCCACTGACCAGCAGAAGAGTTTGGAAGTATAAGTTCAAATGGACTTGGTGTCAAAGCTGCACTCCACAGCTCCCGCGTGGCAACATTTTGGGTTTAGGCTGAATGAGAGAGGGATACCCACTGATGTGAAGAAGTCAGTATGTCGACTTGAATGAAAAGTAGCAATACAACTAACCACAAAGCTCATGTTAGACATGTTACTTATATCTAACAGTTATTAATATGTTGTTACTTTGCACTATGGTTTACAAAAACCATTGAGAATCTGGATTAGCAGTGTGTTGCCTGCTAAGGAACAACTCTTTATTGCCCTGTGCCACATGTTTAATATTTACTGAAGTGCTAATGTTGTTTACAGAGCCCAAGATTCCATTTAATTTATTGTTTGGTTGCTTGGTTTTACCATCAGTGGCATAAAATGGTCTTAAAATGACAAAACTATTATTTATGGCAGTTATGTCAGTGACAATAGAAATATCGTCTGCCAAAAGTAGTTTGGTGGACGTGACAGGCCTACTAATAGGAATATGGGAATTAGTTTTATAGATTTGATCTTGAACTTATGTGTTAAACAAGAGGAAAGTGTGACCTGCAATCTGTGGAATAGGTTAGTTCAGTATAAGACTATTATCTTTAATACGACTATTATCTTTATCATGTCATTAAAAGTCAATGCCTCTGGATTCTGGTGCATAGTTTTTTTCAGTAAAACATTGCAATGCTTTATCAATTGCAATTCTGACGTTTTGTGATCATACTTGTTCTCTTATGTGCATTGAAAAGCAGAGCTGGGTGCTGTAAACAGAGTTGGTGGGCAGAGCCAAGCAGAGAAAGTAACCATTCTTAATGTCTTAACTTAACCATGGTTAAATTCTGTTCGCCTGGCAATTCATTTTTAGACAGAGCGTGAAATAAAAAATGTGTTTTTCCGGTCTGGCAGGCTAACAGTGCAGACATTTATTGATTTTGCCCATTTAATGCATTCAAGATATAATACCGGGGCTCCACTCAGCTGAGGAAGCTGTCGATCTTTCTCTTATCAAGCATAACTAACAGCTTACATTTCATTTGGAGCATTTTTACAGCAGTCGTCTAAAAAGAAGTGGCTGTGTCCTCACTGTGTAAAGATGCCAGAGAACCTGTTGAATTGTTATCATGTGTACTGCAACTATATGTGACATTTGACATTAAAGCTTGCATACACTGCAGAATTTTTATCCCTTTATTTGCAGTTATATGCTCAATAATGATTAGACTAGACAATGGAGTAAACTGGCTTTAAACAGATGCAATTCATGTCCATGGAGATCAAAGGCAACAAACAGAAATCTGTGTAATTTGGCAGGCATTTAAAGCAATGGGTTTTAACCATTAGGGGAAAATGGGTGGTAATTGAAATGCAGTGTCATTTGGCAAACCGCTGAGCTGAGAAAATTAATAAATGAAGAATCAAATAGTTCTTAACATCTTCCTCTCACTTTCGTTTTATCTCCTGTTACATCATCCAAGAGACAGTTATTGCTTAGTTGCCTCCCAGAAGAAACCTTGTTTAAAAGTGAAGACAATATTCCCTTATTCTGCAACAGAGGGGTTCAGATCACAGTCTAATCAAATTTAAATGGATGTAAAATGAACCAGTGGAACCACAATATCAATTCTGTTCCTTTCTGTCCTCTGAAATACCACAGAGATGTTGCGCTGGTAGTACACGCTTTAGCTGTTATTATGCCTGATCTACCACATGAAATTGGTTTGTGTGTTTTGCTTCTTGCTCATATTTTTATGGTTGAGGTAGACAATATAAGCAGACCCCTTGTCTGAGGAAGTCTCCATGACTTTCAGGATTTTAATAACCACATGAAATTTTGAGTCACATTTACACTGCCTTCATATATCCTTCGCTTGTCAGTTTCAGAGTGCTATTTGACTGAGCATCCGTGTTCGACTCATATAATCACAGTGGTGATGCCTGGCACTGAAGACACAGACAAAGTGCCCTTTCTCCGTTTCTCCTCAGTGATAGATAGAAGAGTGGAAATGATAGAGCATGCTGTGGGAGGGAAAAGGCCAGTTACAGCCCCTGGGCTCCCTTATGCCTCCTAGAAATGGAGCTAGATCAAATGATCTGTGGTTGTGTCCCAAAATTTGAGCTTGTTAGATATGTGCCCATGTCTTTTTGTCCAGGTGATCTCTGAGTTATTGCCAGGTTTGTAGGATGTGGCTACATAGACATTTTCTGTGGAAGTCTTCTGCCTGAAGATGTTCTGCCAGTTGTCTGTCAAACTGGCTCACACTGCGAGAAACGTGTTCACCATGGAGTAAGAATCTTTGGTTTGTTAATCAGCCACAGTTATAAGCAGCGGTTTCTGTACTCCCTTCACCTTGGATATCATAGCAAGCACTTTGAAGAAGAGGATGTTTTTATTCATGCCACAGACGTATTAGCAGGGGTATTTCTAAATACCTCAGGCTTTTGAAAAGACACCCTGCACCGTTGTGCATTGTGTGCCTTGTTTGTGCTTAATTCATACTCGGCGTCTGCGGCAGATTGGCTCACAGGGGCGGCTTGCAGACATTTGAATTAAAGCTGCAAAACTATTAAAAATGTATGGTCTGTATGAATGCATGACCTATATTTTCCATGCAAATAAATAAATAAACAGGGGTTTAGGGAGGATGATGCAAATCTTCAGAAGTGGGACACAGGATGAGCTAATGACATTATAACAATAAAGACTTTGGATTTCACACTGAGAGCGTAATGGAGACCAATCCTGTCTTACTCATTCCCTCACCCCCGCCTTTGCTCTTGGCCTATAATCAGTCTATCCCCCAATGCCGCCCGCACTATCTGTCCCAGCATGGCTGTGTTTGAATTGGCCTCTCCCAGTTCAAGTGTATATTATGACTCACCTCTCTCTGCACTCTTCAGTATTGCAGAGAGAATGCCTTTGCTTTAATGTAGCGCTGTATTTTTCTAGTGCTGGGACACTGACATACGGCGGTTTTTGGAGTCTTTGTCTTACTGACGGTGATGTGGCCTTTCTCCTTCATTCTGTCCCTAGACCATGTCTGTCTATCTTCTTTTTTTCTGTCACTCTTCATGCTCCTCTCCCCCGCACCACCCCACCCTGTCTGAGTCCCTCTGTTGTCTCAGGTTTCTTCTTCACACTGCCATTCACATGATGTCAGGGACCATTGCAGTGAGAAATAAAGGCCACTGCTTTCTCTCGCTTCATGATGAACTGTCGCTGTCTGTCTGAAGCAGCCTCTAAAATTCACACAGAGAGAGAGGGAGAGAGAGAGAGAGGGAGAGAGAGAGAGTGGAAAACAAACCCATCAACTATCAGCAGCGACTGATTTGTGTGAAACTTTCAGAGGCTGAGTTGTTGAGCCCAGGCTGCGGGAGTTATTCTTGTTAAGAGAAGTGAACCCATTGCTGTTTGGAGGATGAGTAAAGGGGTTCTGAGTCAAGGCATTAACATCAATTTGTCATTTCGATCCTGTACATGAAAAGGTCACCTCGTTATCTCTCCCATGGTCTCGCATGGCATTAGTTTTCTGCCGGAAAACTGTCTATAGACCACTGATGCAGGGACGTAACACCGACCCTCACTCTGTAACGGGAAAGTAACCTTTAACCTCATGTTTTCTGCAAAGGCCATCCTGTCTCTGAAGCAACTCATAAACCAGTGTTTCTTACTCTCTCTGCGTATCTGCCTGTGTGTATCCATGTATGTGTGTATCTCTGTTTGTGTGTGTGTCTAAGTTCAGGCGAGGCTGTTGGCTGTTTATATGAAGCAGAAGAGTGTATCCATGCTGAAATGACTAATTGGGAAATAAAGTGTACAAGCTCATTTGATGCACTGAGCAACTTATTCCCTTTGCATGAATAACTGCAGGTTTATACCCTAAATATAGTTTGTGTGTGTGTATCTTCTTACTCCACTGCAGCCAGTGTATCGTTGACTTTAAACCTGGTGATAGATCATTCGTCTCTACACAGCACTGTGCATTTTTGCATTGTGTTTTCTACCCAGAGGGACTTCTTCCCCCTCCCTCTGCACCTCTGCTCTGGCTACTGCCACAAGCTTGGCATCAAAGGGCCATTAAAAAGACTTCTTCTAAATGAACTTGACAGCAAAGCCAAGGCGTGGTGATATGGGTGGACACGCAAATCAATATTTCACATCATCAGCCACTGGTTGGTGGAGAACAGGGACAGGATGACGAGGAGCGGCCAATACTCTCATTGATTCCGACCGCAAAAGAAGTCAAGGAGGTCCAGTTAGGGCTTAGCGGTTGCATTGTACACTTGTACTAAAGGTATTGTGGAGGTAATCAAAAGCCAGGGACCATCAGGGATCTCTTCTTTCTGTTTCAGCACCGAATCCACATTCTGTCATTCTGTTCTGCAGCAGTTCAGCTCACAATTCACAGCGAGATGAGTTGGAGGCTGTTGATCACACCGAAATGACATCTGCGCTTTGTTTATCCCCCCAAACATGCCATAACTGTTTGCAGCCTCATTGTAGAAAGAAAGGATCAGTGTAAGCAAAGCAGATGGAAGGCATATGGAAGCAAAGACAATTCCCCCCCTCACTGAAATGTACCATTTAGTTCTACAGACCGGCTAAGTAATGTGTCACTACACTGGCGCTGTTGATGCAAGGCTTGGCAGCCCCATGAACAGCAAACATGTCATTCAGTTGTAAATTATGTTACACGCAAGGTCACCTTGTGTAAAGGTTGGGAAGGAGGAGGAAATGAGCTGAGGGTGTAATTCATCTCTTCATGTCAGAGATATATATCACATGGTGGAAATCGAAACACACGCAGTTTAACTCCCAGATAACGCAAACACAAACATAGCACAGATGTCTATATTTATGAGCTTGTTAAACCATGCATCTAAAGACTGTCGATCCTGTTTATTGCTACAAATCATATATTATAGTAAAGTTCGCTTTTATCTGCATCACTATGAAAAGTATCATTTAGTATTGATTTGTTAATCAGGTGAAGCACAATTTGAACATTGCTATTCAAACTAATTTTTTGCAGATGCAGTGCTGTATGTCATCCAGGACTTGTGGCTGGTATCTTCTTGTTGGCGCTGCTAATTCTCCGTCCTTGTGTGACTTTCAACTCGAAGCCATGCTCCCTCAAGGATACATGTCTTAGCATAATACAGACAGCTTAGGAGTCATTCAGATGTGGTCCCTCTACTCTGATAGGCAGACACTGCCAGGCAAGGAATCCCCCTCCCCCAAAACCAGCTCGTTGCCAGCACGAAGCCAACTCTGTGCCTTTCCAGCTTTGGCACCCTTGACCGTTGACTGTATCTCATTCACACCTCCCCTCCCCCAGACACAGGATACAGTGTGGCAGTGTGTGGTTCACATCTACTTTGACCATCCTGTCTGTTACCATCCAATTTATTGTTAATAGAAGGGCTGGTCAAGGGGGCATCTTGCATTCTCAGATTGCTCACATTTTTATCCTTTTTTTCCAATAAATACAGTTTTTATCATCTAATATCACCCTTTCACTCGGTACTGTGCCAGATATGAGGAGACTGGCAAGGTCAAATCCATCCCCACGGTCCCCAGCTGGCACTAACCCCAGTGACAAGGGTGTCTGGGAGAGGGAGATGTTTTCATGCTGGATGCACAATTTGTCTAGTGTTTACTCTCCTGTCCATTTGCATCACCGACTGTAGACCTGAGTGACATCAACATGAAGCAACAGTCACAGGATGCTATTGCTTTTTTTTTTTTTTTCTTGGTTAACTTGTAAATCCTCTCCCAGATTCTGCACATGATGCACGCCTGATTTCACAGCGTGCTTGTACAGTGCAAGCATGTACACACAGAGTATCCTTGTAATATGTGGAGCTTTCATTGATGACATCCACTCGCCAACTTTAATCATTACCACTCCACATGTCTAACCTAAAACCTACTGTGACCTAAATCTAATTTTCAAGGAATAGCTTAACATTTTGGAAATTTCTAGCTAAGCATTAAGCCCAAAACTGTACTAAAAGTATACAATAATGCCTTCACGCCGGCAACAGCTGTGGCCGGAGGCAAAGGTCAAGGTCACTGTGACCTCACAAAACTTGTTTTTGGCCATGACTCAATAATTTATATGTTAATCATGACAAAATTTCACACAAATGTCTAATAAGATAAAATGATGAAGTAATTTTATATCCAAAAGGTCAAAAGCTTCACCGTGACATCATAATGTTCTGCAGAAACACTCCTCTGGCCATTACTCGGTGTCATAACTCAGAAACAGAGGGGGAGGCATGTGGTCAGATACTGAAGTGGTGCCCACTTTGAAACTGTGCTGATTGTACAGATCTTCTGTGCTGCCTGGTCCAAGATGTGTGTAAAGCATCCATGCTTATGAGTATGTATCTTTTTTGCAGCAGCATCCATATTTGAAGGACTGTCAACTGTCATGGCTACATGTGACTCTGGACAGACTTGATATAAACAGTAACTGCATCTTGACATGCATGTGGAGGCATGCAACCTTGATGCAATAATTCTAGTTTTAACCCATAAAACTACAACTTGACCTTTTAATGCTTTGTTTTTTGTATGGATTAAATAAACGAGATACAACATCTTAAAGGAATAGTTCAGATCTTTGGAACTGGGATTATATAAGCTATTTATCCATAAACAATGTGTTACATACAGTATATGTGGGTTGGCACACCCACAGTGAAGCCATGGACCGCGGAACGCATCTGAACAAGGGGGGGGGGGGCATAATTTCAAGTCACGCAGAGGGGGTGGGGGGGCATATGCATTGAAACAGAACAATATTACTGATGTATTAAATAACGTTGCGGAGCACTTTTTTTTTATTCCGACGCCACACAGTCACATCTACAGTACACGCATGAACACGAACACATGCT